>NC_091345.1:28684178-28839133 GCF_038502225.1 Cherax quadricarinatus
GAAAGGTGGCTATGCAATGATGCACGCTCCTTCCATGCATGAAACCATGTAACCGGGGAGACAAAAATTGTTTGATTCTGTACATGAGACGATTAAGAATCATTCTCTCAAATGTTTTACACAAGCAGCTAGTAAGAGATATTGGCCGAAATGCATTTTGTTGATTGGGCTTAGGAATTGGAATGATGAGGCTGTTGGTCCAAGATTGAGGGAGCTCCCCAGTTACATAGCTCATGTTATATAATTCAAGTAATGGATTACCTGGTACTCGACACAGCAATCTGAGTATGTTGTAAGTAATACCATCCTCACCAGGCGACGTGGAGTTGCCCTTAGTTAGTGCTGCATCAAGTTCATAATTAGTGAAAGGAATGTTGCAATCATCTGCCTTGCTGAGCATAAAGCAAACAAGTCTCTCCCTTGCATCATATTTGTCATTTAATTTTGCCTGTGTGGTACTGGGAAGATTGTCATAGCTAGATGTAGCAGCCCAAGCACTGACTAACTCATTCGCCCTATGTAAGGGATGAGGGTGCGCGATCTGCCCAGTTCTGTTACCCTTAATTCTATTTATGTCCCTCCAAGCCCGGCTAAGTGGGGTGTGAGCATTAAGACCGTTGACAAATTTTTCCCAGTCTGTTTGCCGCAGCTCTGTCATACGCTCTCTGGCAGCAGCAAGGGCAGTTTGGAAGAGCCTCAGCATTCCAGGGGTACGATGTTTTCTATAGGCTAGGCCTAGTCTGCGAGCAGTACGTTTCAGTGTACGAAGTTTAGAATCATTGTAATAAGTATGGTTTTTGAAGGAGGTATGATTATTATGGAAGTTTGTTGGGTTTAGAGTACCAAGAGGTTTCAGTGGCGGCTCTAAGTAGTTCTGAATACTGCTCACAAGATCATTGTTAAAGGTCTCTACAGAGGAACACTCATAGGAATTATACCAGTCAGTCACATGTGCAACAAAGTCATCATGCTGATCAGTGGGAACATTAAAACGTTTCCGTTTGAATATCCCACCAGGAAGGATAGTATTACAAATATCTAGTGAGGTTAGCCTAGGGAAATGATCAGACGCTATATCTGTTACAATGGAAGACTCACAGCTGGCAGAAGTAATGTTGAAGCCCAGGCACAGATCAAGGATGCCTCCATAGATATGTGTGGGTTCAAGATCGCCTACAATTTGGACATTATCATGACTGTTTAAGAGTAACAACAGTTGATTACCATTACGATTACCAAACTGTGAGTTTCCAATGCTTTTGTGTCTCGCATTGTAATCGCCAATAATAAGAGTAGGCTCAGAATGAGCACAAGTTGGGAGCTCCAAGTAATTAAATTTATCAGCAGGAGCATACAAGTTAAATATGTTGAGAGCAGAGTTCCCTATATAAATCCTAACACCTAATCCTAATCCTAACCCCTCTGTTTTCTTGTGTGCAAGAAGTTGATGGGGAAGCGATTTTTTAATATATAGAACACTTCCTCATATACAACAATGACCTTCCAAACGTATCCCAACACCTGAAACCCATTCTCTTTGCTGATGACACGACTTATGTCATCTCTCACCCTAATCTTGCCACCCTCAACACCATTGTGAATGAGGAGCTGATTAAAATATCGACTTGGATGACAGCCAATAAACTTACGCTTAACACTGACAAAACTTACTATATTATCTTTGGTAGCAGAGCAGGAGATGCACAAATTAACATTAAGATTGACAACACTCTAATTACCAGAAATAATGGGGGAAAATTCCTAGGCTTATACCTTGACAACAACCTGAATTTCAGCACCCATATCCAACATATAGCCAAAAAAGTATCCAAAACGGTTGGGATCCTCTCCAAGATACGATACTACGTGCCGCAAAATGCCCTTCTCACACTATACCACTCACTTATTTATCCATACCTCACCTATGCTATTTGTGCTTGGGGATCAACTGCAGCAACACACCTAAAGCCAATAATAACCCAACAAAAAGCTGCAGTGAGAATAATCACTAAATCCCATCCCTGGCAGCACACCCCCCCCACTCTTCAAAGATCTAAACTTACTCCCAGTTCAGTACATCCACACTTACTACTGTGCAATCTATATCTACAGGGCCTTAAACTCTAATATCAACCTTGACCTAAAACGCTTTCTTGATAGTTGTGACAGAACCCACAGGCATAACACCAGACACAAACATCTCTACGATATTCCCCGTGTCCGACTAAACCTTTACAAAAATTCAATGTATGTCAAAGGCCCTAAAATCTGGAATACCCTACCTGAGAACTCTAGAACTGCAGACACATTCATCACCTTCAAAACTACCATTAGAAAACATCTTATCTCCCTGATACACCCCGTCAACTAACTACACGAATACCACCTGGTGGTTCACACTTACACTCGCTCACTCATTTGACCATAAACAGAAATATTAATCTCAGTCTTAAAATAATGAATCCTGTGATACTCCAATACTGAAACTATATACTGTGCCAAAACAAAAGCATTCACATTGCTAAACTCATAAACTAGTATTTAGTCACTTAGCCATAATACCAACTTACCTCATAATTTGTAATATTTTACAATTAAGAATAAAACTAAGTATGCCCGAAATGCCTAGCCATGCTAAGCGTTCTAGTGGTACACTCTGTAATCACAATTTTACTACATGTAAACCAAACAATAACCAAATTTCTGTAAACTCAGCATTGTAATCCTTATAGAGAATAAACTTTGAATTTGAATTGAGTTAGTAGATTTGAGGTTATATGCAACAAATGATGGTAATTTAGGGGGTTGGGATTTTTCAGGGACTCTGCACTCTTGTAGACACACAACATCAATGGGTTCGGTGGTTACTTTATGATGAAGTTCAGGAAGTCTTTTTCTAAGGGATGCAATATTCCAGCTTAATATAGAAAGTTTATACGAGTTTTGATCCATTATAGTAGTCCTGGGATCATCTCGAGTTTCTCAGCATAATGAAAAAATTGTTCATATAAATAGCATACCTTATCAATGTCAACAGTGCTACCCTTGTCCATGAGTTTTGTAAGTGCACCTCCAGTTGTAAGGCCTCGTGGGAGTCTTCGTAAACCCAGAGCATGATGCTGTTTATGTGTGAATGTATGATAGGTGACACCACCACTCACATTCCCTCCTCCACTAACATTACACGCAACACTACAACTGTCATCACCAGCGCCACTACCAACATTGTGTTCATTACATTTATCAACAGTATTGTATTCAACATTACTGTCTATGTGGCTAACCTCATCACACTCTTCACCACCACTTATATTATGCTCATCACTATTACTAACATTATAGACACCACCGCTCTCATCACACTCTTCACCACCACTTATATTACGCTCATCACTTTTACTAACATTATAGACACCACCGCTCACATCACATTCTTCACCACCACTTATATTACGCTCATCACTTTTACTAACATTATAGACACCACCGCTCTCATCACACTCTTCACCACCACTTATATTATGCTCATCACTTTTACTAACATTATAGACACCACCGCTCTCATCACACTCTTCACCACCACTTATATTACGCTCATCACTATTACTAACATTATAGACACCATTGCCCTCATCACACCCTTCACCACCACTTATATTACGGTCATCACTATTACTAACATCATAGACACCATTGCCTTCATTATGATGCTCACTACAGTTATCAACACAAGTATTATATTCGTCATTACTGTGATTAAGAACACCACCACCACCTTGTTCAGCAACCTTATACTTACTTTCACAAATTGTGACAATCTTGTTATTGGTACACTCTACACATCTTTCCTTGTGTTGTTCAAGTTGTTGTTTCAGGAGAAATTGTTGTGTTTCCAGTACTTTTATGCGCGACATCAGGTTGTATACCACAGGAGCAAGACTTGGAACATCTGGAGACGTGAAGTCCCGGTCAGCTGAGCTCCTTGGCTGACTGTCAGCTGACTCAGCTAGGCTGGTATTGACAGCCGATGTGATGGGGGTCTGTTGACGTGCTCCCCAGGTGAGGTGCTCAACCCCATTGTCTGAGGGCAGGCATGAGCCAGTATTCAGACCCGAGGTACCTGGTAGTCCTGGGGGGTCATTATGAGGGGGACAGGGTGAAGTGCGGTTGGCTGCGATGCGATCAGCCCTCACACTGCAGTCAGCATGAGCTGCTGTGACTCCTGAGGTCTTACAATTGATACACTGTTTAGCCACAGTCTGTTGCTGTTTGATCATATCATAACACCGTTCAGAAGGATGAGCATTGGCACATACTGCACACCAGTGTGACTTAGATGGGCATTTCCTGGCAATGTGGCCCCGGCGTTGACACTTATAACATCGACGTTGAGGAGGTCTGTACAATGCAATGTAATAGTGTCTGTTGAGGGCTGCGCGGGAGTGAATATAGCGTGGCAGAGTCCCCTGGCCAGTCCTCTCAGCTAATATCAGACTGTTGGAAAGTCGACGAGGGCTTGCAACTTGCTCTGATGCCAGATATTGAGGATTCAAGTGCTTGTTGATGTTGTAGATGACAATAAGCACTTTATGTGCCCTTCGTGGGGCTGCTCGGAGTTTGATGTTGGCATATTCGCGAGTGAGAAGTTTGTCTATAAATGCTGATTCATTAGGCACAAAGACGTAGTTATCCTCATCGTGGACAAACTTGATCGTTTTCTCTAGGTTGTCTGTACTAGCTTCGAAAAACCAGTTACACTTGGTCTCTTGATCAGTGTTGTTAGAGAAATCTAACCTGACAACTTTGGGAGGGTGTGCGCCCACTGTATTGCTTTCAGCAAGCTTTCTCTGGAAGCCTCGTTCTTTTTTCCCGAGCCTGTTTACTAAAATATGTTTTAAATCTGCCTTCACCATCATCTACGTCAACACTATCAGCTATACTCATAGCTGACAGGAGTTTCACACTGGCGATGGGCTAAAGGATACCGGCAAATAGAAGGGACAAGGAAGGGATATTCACCTCGCTAGACACAGGCAATATGGGTGTAGTGGCCTGCGGGTCGCAGTGCGATTTTCAAGGTCATTCACGGGGCCACAGTCGTCTCGAGAGTTACCAATATTGCACTACTCGTTAATTACTCCAAACCCGCAGCACTTAACACAGCTAGCACACGTGTCTAGAATGACAGACAAATTTTCACTCTGTGGACAAATAAATCAGCACAAACTTAATATGTTTATAGATGAACCTCTGGCTTGTTACAGTTAAAAAGCCATCTCCAAAGGAGTTACCAGGTACTAGCCTTTCAAAACGGAAAACTAATTCCAGTGTTTCACTAGGTATGTCACAACTCACACACAAGAGTTCTCACAACACCGAAGGTACGGCCGGAACACTGTAAAACATTCACAAAGGCATTCTGGGACTCAGAAGAGATGTAACTGCAGTGTAACTTGACCTTCACTGGCTGGCTTGGAGTGCTGTTTAGCCTGGATCGGTTAAACTCGCCCTTATCCCATATGTAGATAATGGCAACGAGCTAAGGGATACCGATGAATAGGAAAGTCGAGGAAGGGACATTCACCTCACTAGACACACGCAGTATGGGTGTAAGTGGCATGCGAGTCTTATAGTGCCATTTTCAAGGTCACCCAGCAGGCCAGACATTCCTCACTCATTTTAAGCCTACGTAGGTACTGATGGTAGCACAATGTCCTAAGTCAGTGAAATCCACTCATGCAAATAGTTACAACAAACCTGCAGCACTTGACACTTCTGGCACAAACTTACAACAAATCTGCAGCACTTAACACTTCTAGCACAAACTTATTATGTTTATAAGTGAACCTCTGGCATGTCCCACTTAAAAAGTCAGTACTGCAATGCTCGTTAAATTGTTCTTAACTAAGCCACTACAGGAAACACTGATATGTCAGCAGCACTGTAGAATGTATATGTAGACATGCTCGGGGGACAAGACAGCTGTAACTGCAGGCTACCTTAGCTTGTTCTGGCTAGCTTGGAATGCTGCTTTCAAGCCTGCTTGAATGTGCTTGCTAAGCCCGTGTCAACCACTTGGACATTTGCTTGTAGCAGGCAGGTAGGCACACAGGAGACATATTCGTAAGATGAGTGGAGTGCGGCACAGAGGACTGACACGGGCACTCGAGCATTTATGTGGTCTGGCAAAAACGGCCTCTAGACCATAAGTAAATAGAGGCGAATGGCTAAGTTCCAAATCGAGGAAGGAGGGGAGAGAGGCGAGGTGGAGTGAAGGTGTAGCCTCCAACAGCCACTTCAAATCAACATATTTGTGTTTCACTAGGTATATCACTAGTCACAGTTCACACAAGAGTTCCAGCAGCAATTCAGCTGCTCTCCAACGATATTTGTTGCATGATGAGTTATCAGTCGGGTGAAATAAGCAGTTCTGATATAGAAGGCCTAGGACTTTACTCAACACACACGTCCTCTCCCCTCAACCACTCAGGCCTAACTGATTCACAGAGGGTAGCGGTATTTTCAAACCTGATAATGTATGAAGTTATGTCTTCCCCCTCTGTGAAGGGATGTAAATTAGGTGTTGGAATATGTGCACTGACTGCACGTTGTTCCATTACTCCTTCCTCTAATTGTTGTTGTGTAAGAGTTAACTTTTTATTCTCTAATTCAAGGCGAGATTTTTCGAGCTCGCGATCCTTTTCTCTCTCTATTAGCTCAAGTTCTATAGCTTTTTCCGCACATTCTCTACCCTTTGCTCTTTCCTCAAGTTCTCTTATTTTAGCCTGTTCCTCACGTATTTTAGCCTGTTCCTCACGTATTTTAGCCTGCTCCTCACGTTCTCTAGCTCTTTCTTCATGATCAAGTCTATCACGCTCCTTTTTGTCTTCTCTTTCTCTTTCTAAGTGTCTTTCTTGGATTTTTCTCTCAATTCTCTCTCTCTCCTTTTTCTCCTGTCTTTCAAGGCTCTTTTTCTCCTTTTTCTCTTCTCTTTTGATTCTCTCTCTCTCCTTTTTCTCTTCTCTTTTGATTCTCTCTCTCTCCTTTTCTTCTTCTCTTTCCCTTTCTGTCTCTCTTCTCTCTCAATTCTCTCTCTTTCAAGTCTTTCCTGGATCTTAGCACTAATGAAAGATTCTAAATTTTTCCCTGTTATTCCTAACTTACTTCCAGCATTCATCCAAAACTGGTATTCCTCCATGCTTGCAAGAATAACTTAAACTATATGGGGAAATGAAACGGGTATTAAAGAAAACAGAGGGTTCAATTCCTGCTCCGTTCAAACTGTAAATAAACCAGAGGGATCAATCCCTGCTTCAATTAAACAATATGTATTAATTAAAATGAAGGGTTCTATGCCGGCTCCAAGCAAACAGTAAGTAGAATGGGGTCCCTTGACCATCCAATCTTCTCACCAACAAATCAAGAGTGTCCAACGACAGTTCCCTTGATAAAATAAAGAGCTCAATGAAACAAATTGTCACTGGAAAATCTCGGGTCCCTAGAGTCTAATCCTCCAAAGTGTTTCAAGCTCACAAGAAAGGTGACAGAATTAACTATTATATCCTGCCTGACTTGACTTACAATAAATTGAGACTATAACGATCACCAAATCTCATACCTGTACCGTAGTCCTACCATAGAGAATGATTACTCATGGCTGGTGGTAACCGTCTGTGGTAAGCAGCGTTGAAGTTCCAATGGTAGATTCGAGATGGAATTGAATCTTGATTCTCTCGAGTTGTATCCTGGCAAGGTCGCCACTGTAATAACTTCAGACAGTATTACCAAGGCTGGCTCCTCCTCAGGAAAATTAATGAATAGAAAAAGAAATAATAACAGACAAACATAAACACTTTATTATATAGAAAATAGAAAATATAAAACACTTAAATATGAAATATTAATCCTACATTAAAGAAAATGAAAAATGAAAAATATAAATGATAACTGAATTCAATGCTAATATATATAGGGGTGTCTGGTGTTGGTGACACTGTGTTGTTGAAATTGTAGCCGTTGCTGATGATGGGGGGGGGAGGGGTCGCAGGTGTTGGTTACGACCCACTGGATGACAGGAAAGCAGGTTCTTTACTGCTGCAATGATGAGGGGTTATGTCCTGCAATTTCATACAGGTGCACAGGTAATTAAATCCAAAAAGGGGAAGTCTCAGGACGTTAGTCCATCTCCACCAGTTCTTCTCGTTGATTGACAAGTGACCCTCTCTGTCATCCAAGCTGAAAAGATAGACAGGTTACCCACTGCTTAAATAATCACTCTCCATGATAAGTACAATACCTAAAAGATGTGGTGATTATTATAACAGTCAACGTAGAGCAAGGCTGAAAAGACTAAGTTTATTATTGGTCAAAAGTGAAGCTTTCAACCCATAAATCCACTAGAATACAAGGCAGGCATGTACTTACAGTAGTGCTGGGAGCTGTGAGTCTAGTGATTACTGTTTGGACCAGAGCCCCACACGTCACCTTTCGGGGGAGGGGGGGGGAAGGAGAAGGGGAAGGGATAGCAGGAGCTAGACTGACCCTACCTTAACAAGCAGGCGGCAGTCAAACTATCACTTTCGGAGTGGGGGAAAAAAGGCAGGAATAACGGGAGCTTGACTTACCCTACCTTAACAAGTAGCCGGCAATGAAACTATTGTTACTATATACTCCCTCGCTACTCCTATCTATTGAACTTTTCCCTCGCATAGCAGTAAAGATCGAGAACCAAAACCTAGTCATTGTGGTAGTCTACAAGCCTCCGGATGTAACATCCCAGCAATTCCAGGAACAGCTGTTAAAAATTGACCACTGTCTGGAAAATCTGCCAGCTCCTGCAAGCAACATCTTGCTCCTGGGGGATTTCAACTTAGGGCATCTAAAATGGAGGAATATAGCAAATAATATTGTTGCAGTAATAACACCAGGAGGCAGCTCTGATGAAAACTCACACTCACACGAGCTTTTAAATCTCTGCACAAAATTCAATTTAAACCAGCAAATAATAGAGCCTACTAGACTGGAGAATACACTAGACCTCATCTTCACTAACAATGATGATCTGATACGAAATGTCACCATATCAAAAACAATATACTCAGATCACAACATAATTGAGGTTCAGACATGTATGCGTGGAGCCCCAGACCGGCATAATGAGACTAGTCATGAGGGAGCATTCACCAAATTCAACTTCAATAACAAAAACATAAAGTGGGACCAAGTAAACCAAATCCTAATTGATATAAGCTGGGAAGATATACTAAGCAACAAAGACCCCAACTTATGCCTAGAACAGATTAACTCGGTGGCACTCGATGTATGCACAAGGCTTATTCCTCTAAGAAGATAAGATAAGATAAGATAAGATTTCGTTCGGATTTTTAACCCCGGAGGGTTAGCCACCCAGGATAACCCAAGAAAGCCAGTGCGTCATCGAGGACTGTCTAACTTATTTCCATTGGGGTCCTTAATCTTGTCCCCCAGGATGCGACCCACACCAGTCGACTAACACCCAGGTACCTATTTGCTGCTAGGTGAACAGGACAACAGGTGTAAGGAAACTTGTCGAAATGTTTCCACCCGCCGGGAATCGAACCCGGGCCCTCCGTGTGTGAAGCGGGAGCTTTAGCCACCAGGCCACCGGTGGAAAAGAATAACAGAGCGGCTAAAAGAGGTCATGTTATGGGGCTATAGGACCCAACATGTATTTATAAGTGACAGTTACTCTGAAATACCTAATTATATTGAATTGATGGGGACTTTGCTCTAAATGTCAGAAGGACTGATCAACCTTATGACTGAGAGGCAGCTGGGTCAAACCTATTTTTCTCAATATAATAGGTTATACTATAGACACATAAACAAACAATTTAAATAAGTAGTTTATAAAGTTGTATTCTTTTTGTAAAAGTAAAATTAAGGTGTGGTAGAATTGTGGTAACTGGAGAAGTGTGCTTGGCAACAGTCTTTTGTTTTGGTGGGAGGAGCTTAGCCAGGCTCTCTCGCTCTCTCCCTCTCACTGACTCTCTCTCTCTGTGGCTGACCTTCAACCTGGCAGGATCTCTGGGTCCTTCTTCTGTCTTTTGGGGCATCATGTGTGCTCCAGGGGTGAGTTTTATAATTTAAGTTGTGGCCACCATACCCAGGGTGACTAAAGTGTGTCAAAACACTGGTTAGCCCAGAGTTATGTCAAGAAGAGAGAAGGATAAAAGTTGTTGGAACACACCATGTGGAGAACAGGTATGGAGTGTGTAGCTTTTGTTTTGAAAATGTGAGGCTGTGATTGTATATTCTGTACATATCTATTGAGAATACAGCTATATTTTTATAGTAGTAGTTTACATAACCTGTGAAGAGGGCTGGTGAAAGGGTATCAGAGACACTCAAGATGATCAGCCATGATGTAAGTATTACCCCTAGACAAATAAGGCCATTAAGTAAAAGCTACCCCACACTAGAACATGTAGTGAGAACCTTACTATCAAAGTAATAAGGGACAAACCAACGTAACATGGGAGCTTGACCGGGAGAGTTATTTGACTGCTAAAATAACTCAAAACATTCTTTGAACTATATGTGCTGGTATGAGGTAATAACAGTTGCATGTTTCTGGTAGAAGATTTACCAAGGTGGGTCAGTGGAAGTGTTGTTTTCATATATTAGTTTACAGGTTGTTTTTCTCCTAAGGTGGGAGAAAGGTTAAGTAACACATTTGTGTTGTGGTTATGGTAAGTGCTATGTGCATAGTTTACATTCAATTTGTGTTATTTTATGTGCCTGTGGGAAAACTTTGTCCACTGATACTGTAAGAGGGAAGCAAGTGTTTAAAGATAAAACTATGTCAGAAGATGAGTCTTCAGATTTTTTAGGCTTCAGGGAAGAAGGTAATAATTCATCAGTAAACATGCCTGTTAACAGTGAACATGAGGGATCACCTACTCCAGGTGATATGGAAATGGAGAGAATGAGACTGAAATTAGCTGTACTAGAGGCTGAAATGAAATTAATGAAAGCTAAGGAGGAAGAACGTCAAAGGTTAGGAGGTTCAGAACAAGAGCCTGAGCAGTACTTTAACATAACTAAAGCTGCAAATTTTGTCCCTAAGTTTACAGAGAGTGACCCAGATAGATATTTTTCTTTTTTTGAGAAGACTGCTTTGGAGCAAGGATGGCCCAAACAGAAGTGGGCTACCCTAGTTCGCACACAACTTGTGGGTAAAGGATTCCAGAGAGTAGAGACTCTGGAGGGGCAAGATTTTTCTGATTATGATAAGATTAAAGAGGAAGTATTGCTTGCATACCAAATGATACCTGAGAAATATAGACAAAAGTTCAGAAATAAAAATTTTCGGAATGGGCAGACCTTAACCGAGTTTGGGAATGAGAAACTGTTCCTTTTTAAGAAATGGGTTTGTTCTAAAGGAGTTAATAAAGACTATAACAAATTAGTAGATCTGATGGTTCATGAGGAATTGTACAATACAATCCCTGTTGACCTCAGAGAATATTTGGAGGACAAAAACCCAGATAATCTTTCAGAAGCACTGGATCTAGGTGACCGATTCTTGGCTCGCAGGGAATTGGTAAGTAAAAACAGTCATGCTCCTGAAAATTTCCCCACTCGTTCTAAATCTTATTCCAAGTCCTATGGTCATAAAGGAAAGTGGGACAAGAATTTTCAGGGACAAATGAAGGCTGAGGCACCCTCTAAAATAGAAAGAAAAGGTAAGTCAGCTGGAGCTCAAAGTTTACCTAGACAATCAGATAATTTTTCAGGTCCTCGAGTAAACGGTACCAGTCCTACACCAAATGGTAAAAATACCTTTAAGAGTTATGCCTGTTACTACTGTAACAAAACTGGACACACACAAAAGTTTTGCTGGTCAAGGCAGCGAGATCAGGAAAGGGAGGTACCACCCCAGAGGACTCTAACTGTAGACACACATCCAGTTGCCTGTATTTCAAAGCAAGGTGAGGAGGTACCCTTGGGTCTAGACCCCAGGATGCAGGTATTTTCTAGTAAGTCCACAGTTGCTTTGCATAAGGATGTGGGTAGGGTTGAGAACATAGTGTCCTTGAGAGATGGATGTAGCACCTACTCTTTGCTACGTGCTGGAGTGCTACCAGTGTCTAAGGATACCTATACTGGGGTAGATATATTGTTGAAGGGTATTACGGGTTCAACCGTAAGGACACCGGTACACAAATTATGGGTAGAATCTACATACCAAGTAGGCTATCTCCCTGTAGGTATCTCAGATGAAATTCCCTTCGAAGGGGTCGACCTCTTATTAGGGAATAATGTGATGGGCCTGTTAGACAGTGAAGAACCACTAGTATGGGGGCAACCAGGCCCCAAAGTTTGGGAGAAAAAGGCTAGGGAGACCCTGCCAGACCTTTTCCCTGTTGGTGCCATCACAAGAAGTATGTCTCGTGACCAGGATACCAAGGGTAATCCTTATATTTCTCATGAGGATGGTGAGGACTTAGGTTTGGAAACTCTATTTTCTGAGGTTGAACTGCAGTCAACTAAAGAAAAGGATACCACAACCCGAGTTGAGCCTAATCAGTGCAGAGATCAAGGAAGTAGTGTGAGGGAGATTGGGCCTACTATGATGCAGTTAATTGCTGCACAGGGGTGTGATGACACACTTAAGTCGATCAGAGCCTCAGCTGTGACTGAGGAGGAATCTTTACGTTTAAATAAATGCTTCTATTTCAGGAAAGGTATACTCATGAAGAAGGCACCTTCGGTTGCAGTACCAGTAGAAGGAGAGCCAAGTTTTTGTCACCAGGTCGTGGTGCCTGAGCCTTATAGAAACCATGTTCTTAGCTTAGTGCATGACACACCTCTAGGTGGACACCTAGGTATTGCTAAAACAGTATCCAGGGTTTCCAGGCACTTCTTCTGGCCTCGGTTGTGGGAGACGGTGGGAGATTATATAAAGACCTGTCATGCCTGCCAAATTATAGGGAAACCTAATCAAAGCATTAAACCTGTTCCCCTTCAGCCAATTTCAGCACCAGGTGAACCCTTCAGCAAGCTGGTAGTGGATGTCGTTGGCCCACTCCCAAGGACCAGAATGGGAAATAATTATTTACTAACAATAATTTGCTCCACTACCAGGTACCCAGAAGCAATCCCTCTACGCAAGATAACAGCTCGAGTGGTCTTAAGGGCTTTGATGAAGTTCTTTTCCCATGTTGGCTTTCCTCGGGAGGTACAAACAGATCAAGGGTCTAACTTTACCTCGAAATTATTTAGGAATGTGTTAAAGGGGTTAGATGTACAGCCCAAATTTTCAACTGCCTATCACCCTCAGTCTCAGGGAGTAGTAGAGAGATTTCATCAAACTCTTAAGACAATGATGCGAGCTTATTGTATGAATAACACTAGTGATTGGGATGAGGGTATCCCTTTTCTCTTGTTTGCCGTGCGGGAAAGCACCCAAGAATCTCTCAGTTTCAGCCCTTTCGAGCTTGTCTATGGTCATCCAGTGAGGGGACCACTGACTATTCTCAAGGAGCATTGGCTGGGTGGTGAAAATGAGGCTTCCCCGCCGGAAGATGTTCTCTTTTTCAGGAAACGATTGGACCAGGCGAGACAGATGGCAGCAGACAACCTCAAAGCTAGTCAGAGGGCCATGAAGCAGCGGTACGACCAAAGGGCAGCCCCTCGCTCCTTCAGTGTTGGAGAGGAAGTGTTAGCTTTGGAGCCGGTTCCGGGACATGCCTTGGCTGCACGATTTGATGGACCCTTTGTCATCACAGGCAGGTCTGGCCCCAATTATGTAATTAAGATGCCTGGCCGTCGCAAATCAGAAAGGACTGTGCACATTAACAGGTTGAAAAAATACCATTCTAGGGCAGGAGTTGCCGCTATTCAAGTTGAGTGTGACGATACTGAAAAACTTCCTGTAACAACAGAAGTAAGGCTGTGCAATTCAGCCATCTTGCAAAATCCCTTGGCACACATGAAGGGACTCAGTGTACAGGGAGCCTGTGACTTGGTTCAGTTACTCCAAAAATTTCCAGATTTGTTTGGGGATGTACCCAAAGTAAGTAAATTGCCTCCCCATGATGTGGATGTCGGGGAAGCTGTTCCAATAAAGCAGGCTCCTTACCGCATGAACCCAACAAAACAACTTCACATGGAGGAAGAAGTGAAATTCCTCCTTCAAAACCAGTTTGTAGTGCCTAGCGAGAGTCAGTGGGCATCTCCATGCCTGATGGTTCCCAAACCTGATGGATCTATGCGTATGTGCACTGACTATCGCAGAGTAAATGAAGTAACGAAGGCTGACTGTTACCCTTTGCCACGTATGGATGATGTGATTGATGCTGTGGGAGGGGCAAAGTTTGTGAGCAAACTGGACTTACTTAAAGGTTATTATCAGATACCCCTCACCCAGCGAGCCAAGGAAATTTCAGCCTTCGTCACTCCAGATGGGTTATTTCAATATAATGTTCTTCCTTTTGGGTTAAAAAATGCTCCTGCCACCTTCCAGCGTCGTATAAATACTGTCATAAGGGGGTTGGATGGTGTGCGGGCCTATCTAGATGATATTGTGGTATTCAGTAACCAGTGGGAAACTCACTTGGTAAGATTGCAAAAGTTGTTTGAATGTCTATCCCAAGCCAATCTAACCATCAATTTGAGCAAAAGTGAGTTTGGCCAAGCCAGTGTACAATTCTTAGGATATGTAGTTGGTCAGGGAAAAGTTGCCCCAATTCATGCTAAGGTGGAGGCCATTATAAATTTTCCTAGACCACAGAATCGGAAGGCAGTGATGAGGTTCCTGGGCATGGTGGGTTATTACAGACGATTCTGCCCCAACCTCTCCCAGGTAACGTCACCACTGACAACTTTGACCAGTCCCAAAGTTCAATTCAACTGGGACAGCAAGTGTGACAGGGCTTTTGAAAATGTGAAAATGTTATTAGGGAATGCTCCTATCTTGAAAAGTCCTGAGTTTGAATGCCCCTTCTCTCTACAAGTGGATGCTAGTGATGTAGGGGTAGGTGCAGTGTTGTTGCAGGGTGATGAGAGAGATAGCCTTCAGCCAGTTTGTTACCATTCAGCCAAATTAAAAAAGCATCAACGTGGTTATGCAACTGTAGAGAAAGAGGCTTTGGCTTTGGTGTTGGCTGTGCAGAAATTTGAAGTTTATATCAGTGCATCCCCACATCCTGTAATAGTGTATAGTGACCATAACCCTCTGAGGTTTTTGCAAAGAATGAGAAACCACAATCAAAGACTCTTAAGATGGGCTTTGTTCCTACAGCCTTTTAATTTGAAAGTTAAATATATAAAAGGCTCAGAGAATGTGGTTGCTGATGCTCTCTCTAGATGTTTCATGTAGATGCATGGTGCGTACTTTGTACATAGTGTTTGTCATGTGCTGACCTTGTTGTTTTTGCAGTGGTGAACTCTCGGCGAGCCTGAGTACTCTCTACCAGCCATCTGACTGTGAAGGAGTTGAGTCAGAGCCAAAAGTGTGACGAGGGTCAGATCCAATTCCCTAAATCAAGAGCCCCTCACCAACATCAAGGAACCTTCCTTGAGGGGAGGGTGTACGTAAATGTGAGTTGAGGCAGTAGTTGACAACCTTCGGTAACATGAGACGTTCAGGAAGGTATGTGATGTTGTGTCTTGGTGTGCTCTATATACAAAACGGCCCGACGATTTGCCTTTGTGGTCCCTTGGACCCCTCCATGTTCTATGTCAGCCTCCTCTTCATAAGTTTGGAGGATCTGTGTGGAGTGGGACCTCGGAAGATGGGCTTGAGTGCCTGACCATGTTAAGGATCGTGAGTGTTGACTGGAAGTCTCACTGTTTGGTTCGGCCACCAAGTGAGAGACACCTTGACATGTTTTGTGAAGTTTCCTGCCTGGTGTACACCTGACTGCTCTGGGTTTGGCTCTACTCTCGTCTCCTGATCAGGAAGATGCCACCCTGGAGTACCAGTTGCTTGCTGGATTACCGCAGCAGAGGCACAGGCCTGTTGGTGCGGGCTTTCACAGTGGGCATTGTGTGCAATTTTGCATTGTAATGTGTATTGTTTAAAAGCCACTAAAATTGTAAATAGTTACACCCTTGAGTATATGGGTATGGTTAAAATGCTTTTCTAAAAAATTCTGCAATCTGTTGTAAATAACAGTAAAGTGAAGAGTAGTTATGGTGCTAGGAAATATGTAGCATTTCTAGTAGTCTTGTTTACCGCCTTCAGACTTAAGCAATATACTTTTTACTAGCCATATCCTGAGGGACACGGCTAGCTTTTGTGAGACTTCGTCTGGAGGTGGGGGTGTTATGGGGCTATAGGACCCAACATGTATTTATAAGTAACAGTTACTCTGGAATACCTAATTATATTGAATTGATGGGGACTTTGCTCTAAATGTCAGAAGGACTGATCAACCTTATGACTGAGAGGCAGCTGGGTCAAGCCTATTTTTCTCAATATAATAGGTTATACTATAGACACATAAACACACAATTTAAATAAGTAGTTTATAAAGTTGTATTTCTTTTTGTAAAAGTAAAATTAAGGTGTGGTAGAATTGTGGTAACTGGAGAAGTGTGCTTGGCAACAGTCTTTTGTTTTGGTGGGAGGAGCTTAGCCAGGCTCTCTCGCTCTCTCCCTCTCACTGACTCTCTCTCTCTGTGGCTGACCTTCAACCTGGCAGGATCTCTGGGTCCTTCTTCTGTCTTTTGGGGCATCATGTGTGCTCCAGGGGTGAGTTTTATAATTTAAGATGTGGCCACCATACCCAGGGTGACTAAAGTGTATCAAAACACTGGTTAGCCCAGAGTTATGTCAAGAAGAGAGAAGATAAAAGTTGTTGGAACACACCATGTGGAGAACATGTATGGAGTGTGTAGCTTTTGTTTTGAAAATGTGAGGCTGTGATTGTATATTCTGTACATATCTATTGAGAATACAGTTATATTTTTATAGTAGTAGTTTACATAACCTGTGAAGAGGGCTGGTGAAAGGGTATCAGAGACACTCAAGATGATCAGCCATGATATAAGTATTACCCCTAGACAAATAAGGCCATTAAGTAAAAGCTACCCCACACTAGAACATGTAGTGAGAACCTTACTATCAAAGTAATAAGGGACAAACCAACGTAACAGGTCAATATATCTGAAAGGCGTAGGGAGACACTGGTCAGAGAAATAGCAAGCATCGAACTTAAGCTAAAGGAATCTTATAGGAGTCATGAATCGCGGGAAGAACTAAAGGCCATAAATGAAATCGAAAGAAACCCAAAGTATTTCTTCTCCTATGCCAAATCAAAGTTGAGAACAACGTCCAGTATTGGGCCCCTACTTAAGCAAGATGGGTCCTACACAGATGACAGCAAGGAAATGAGTGAGCTACTCAAGTCCCAATATGACTCAGTTTTTAGCAAGCCGCTAACCAGACTGAGAGTCGAAGATCAAAATGAATTTTTTATGAGAGAGCCACAGAATTTGGTTAACACAAGCCTATCTGATGTTATACTGACGCCAAATGACTTCGAATAGGCGATAAATGATATGCCCATGCACTCTGCCCCAAGGCCAGACTCATGGAACTCCGTGTTCATCAAGAACTGCAAGAAGTCCCTATCACAAGCATTTACCATCCTATGGAGAGGGAGCATGGACATGGGGGTCATCCCACAGTTACTAAAAACAACAGACATAGCCCCACTCCACAAAGGGGGCAGTAAAGCAACAGCAAAGATCTACAGACCGACAGCACTAACATCCCATATCATAAAAATCTTTGAAAGGGTCCTAAAAAGCAAGATCACCACCCATCTAGAAACCCATCAAATACACAACCCAGGGCAACATGGTCGCTCCTGTCTGTCTCAACTATTGGATCAATACGACAAGGTCCTAGATGCACTAGAAGACAAAAAGAATGCAGATGTAATATATACAGACTTTGCAAAAGCCTTCGACAAGTGTGACCACGGCATAATAGCGCACAAAATGTGTGCTAAAGGAATAACGGGAAAAGTCGGTCGATGGATCTATAATTTCCTCACTAACAGAACACAGAGAGTAGTAGTCAACAGAGTGACGTCCGAGACAGCTACGGTGAAAAGCTCTGTTCCACAAGGCACAGCACTTGCTCCCATCTTGTTCCTCATCCTCACATCTGACATAGACAAGGATGTCAGCCACAGCACAGGGTCTTCCTTTGCAGATGACACCCGAATCTGCATGACAGTGTCTTCCATTGCAGACACTGCAAGGCTCCAGGCGGACATCAACCAAATCTTTCAGTGGGCTGCAGAAAACAAAATGAAATTTAACGATGAGAAATTTCAATTACTCAGATATGGCAAACACGAGGAAATTAAATCGTCATCAGAGTACAAAACAAATTCTGGCCACAAAATAGAGCGAAGCACCAACGTCAAAGACCTGGGAGTGATCATGTCGGAGGATCTCACCTTCAAGACCATAACATTGTATCAATCGCATTTGCTAGAAAAATTACAGGATGGATAATGAGAACCTTCAAAACTAGGGATGCCAAGCCCATGATGATACTCTTCAGGTTGCTTGTTCTATCTAGGCTGGAATATTGCTGCACACTAACAGCACCTTTCAAGGCAGGTGAAACTGCTGACCTAGAAAATGTACAGAGAACCTTCACGGAGCGCATAACGGAGATAAAACACCTCAATTACTGGGAGCGCTTGAGGTTCCTGAACCTGTATTCCCTGGAACGCAGGCGGGAGAGATACATGATTATATACACCTGGAAAATCCTAGAGGGACTAGTACTGAACTTGCACACGAAAATCACTCACTACAAAAGCAAAAGACTTGGCAGACGATGCAACATCCCCCCAATGAAAAGCAGGGGTGTCACTAGCATGTTAAGAGACCATACAATAAGTGTCAGGGGCCCGAGACTGTTCAACTGCCTCCAAGCTTACATAAGGGGGATTACCAACAGACCCCTGGCAGTCTTCAAGCTGGCACTGGACAAGCACCTAAAGTCGGTTCCTGACCAGCCGGGCTGTGGCTCGTACGCTGGTTTGCATGCAGCCAACAGTAACAGCCTGGTTGATGAGGCTCTGATCCACCAGGAGGCCTGGTCACAGACCGGGCTGTGGGGGCATTGACCTCCAGAACTCTCTCCAGGTAAACTCCAGGTCTCCGGGTAAAACGAGAGACATTAATGACTTACCAGAAGTCAGGGGCCAGGAAACCTAATGACTTATGCGAAATCTAAAGGAAAAACAATATCTAGTATTGGGGCCCTGCTTAGGCAGGTTGGGACATACACAGACAATAGCCAAATGAGTGAGATACTAAAGTCCCTATATGACTCAGTGTTCAGCGATCTACTGCCCACTCTAAGGGTCGACAATCCAAATGAATTCTTTATGAACGAAACCCAAAATTTGGTCATCCTAAAACTCTCAGATATTATATAACTCCACAAGATTTTGAAGAGGCAATTAATGACATGCCCATGCACTCTGCCCCAGGCCCAGACTCGTGGAACTCTGTGTTCATCAAGAACTGCAAGAAGTCCCTATCGCATGCCTTCAGTATTTTATGGAGAGGGAGCATGGACACAGGGGTCGTCTCACACACACAGTAAAAACAACAGACATAGCCCCACTCCACAAAGGTGGAGGTAAAGCAATTGCAAAGAACTACAGACTGATAGCCCTAACATCCCATATCATAAAAATCTTTGAGAGGGTTCTAAGAAGCAAGATAGCCAACCACCTAGATACCCACCATTTACTCAACCCAGGGCAACACAGGTTTAGAGCAGATTACTCCTGCCTGTCCCAGCTACTGGATCACTATGACAAGTGTGACTATGGTGTAATAGCATATAAAATGCAAGATAAAGGAATAACGGGAAAAGTCGGAAGATGGATCTACAACTTCCTGGCAAACAGAACACAAAGAGTAATAGTAACCATGGTAAAAAGCTCTGTTCTACAAGGCACAGTACTCACTCCCATTCTGTTCCTCATCCTCATTTCTGACATAGACAGAGATGTAAGCCATAGCTCCATGTCTTCCTTTGCGGATGACACCCAGATCACGATGGCAGCGACCTCCATCGAAGATACTGTGAGACTCCAAGCTGACATCAACCAAATCTTCGAATGGGCCACTCAAAACAATATGAAGTTCAACGAGGAAAAATTTCAACTACTCAGATATCGAAAACTTGAAGAAATTAAAAATGTGTCAGGGTATACTACAAGTTCTAACCATACAATGGAGTGGAAAAGTAATGTGAAGGACCTGGGAGTGATAATGTCAGAGAATGTTGCCTTCAAAGACCACAACCATGTATCTACCTCATCTGCTAGGAAAATGATAGGATGGATAATGAGAACCTTCAAAACTAGGGACGCAAAGCCCATGATGATTCTCTTCAAATCGCTTGTGCTCTCTAGGCTGTACACTAAGGGCCCCCTTCAAGGCTGATGACATTGCAGACCTGGAGAGTGTACAAAGAACTTTCATGGCACACGTAAGTGTGAAAAGGCCCCTAAACTACTGGGAATGGTTGAAGATCCTTGATCTGTATTCCTTCGAATGCAGGTGAGAGATATACATGATAATATACACTTGGAATTATTATTATTATAATCAAAAAGAAGCGCTAAGCCACAAGGACTATACAGTGCTGCAGGGCAGGAAGGAAGCGAGGGCATCAGGTGGCAAAAGGGAGATGGATGAGTAATAGGTTACGGATAACAGCGGGGTAGTGGATGGTGAAAGGGTAAAGGGCAGCAAGAGACTGAACTAGAAAGGGCTGAGGGGAGTGCGAAAAGCATCATCAGAGTTTGTGGAGTAAATCAGTCGTTGTCAAGAAGTCAATGAGAGAGTCAGGATTAAAGGAGGGTCCATCAGCAAGAAGGGAAGGTAAAGAGAGAGTAGTAGAACGAAGACGACGTTGGAGGTAAATTCTGCGTGCTCGTTGATAGAGAGGGCAGTCTAACAGAATGTGGCTAATCGATACTGGAACTTGACACTGCTCACAGAGAGGAACAGGGTGCCTCTCCATGAGATACCCATGAGTAAGACGAGTGTGGCCAATGCGAAGGCAGGAGAGAGTGGTCTCCCAACCTCGGCACTGATGACAAGAAGACGGCCAGTAACCTATGCTCGGTTTAATAGAATGAAGTTTGTTACCGAGCAGAGTTGACCAACGTTGTTGCCAACGGGTGCGAAGGTGGGTAGCTATTGCAGCAAAATAGTCCAGAAATGGAACACCTCGATAGGAAATTGGTAGGTCATGTACTGCTGACCGCGCAGCAGTGTCTGCCTGTTCATTGCCCTGTACGTCGACATGACCAGGGACCCAACAAAAAACAATATCTTTATGTTTGGTAGAGATACGGCGTAGCCAAAGTTGGATACGGAGAACTAGGGGATGAGATGTATCAAATTTTCGTATAGCCTGTAGAGCACTAAGGGAGTCTGAGACTACTACAAATGATGACACAGGCATAGATGCGATACGAATAAGTGCTGCAAGAATGGCATACAGTTCAGCAGTAAAAATGCTAGCTGAAGATAGTAAATGCCCCCGTACGACGCTGTCCGGAAACACTGCTGCGAATCCGACGCCGTCTGAAGACTTAGAGCCATCTGTGTATACAGCGGTGGCATGAGAATGGGAGTGGAAGTGATCAAGAAAAAGAGAGCGGGAAGCCACCATAGGCAGTTGAGCTTTCGAGCAAGGGAGTGAGAAAGAACAGACCCGAACAGCTGGAACTTCCCAGGGGGGTAGGGAAAAGTGAGATGCTACATGAACATATAAAGGTGGTAACTGAAGGGAAGACAAGAGTGAATGTAGGCGAAGAGAAAAGGGACGGAGCAAACAGGGGCGGCGAACGAATAAAGAATGTCTACTAATATCGGTGACCATTCTATAAATGGAAGGATTGTGTAGATCGTGAGAGCGTACATAGTAACGAAGGCAATGGGCATCACGGCGATCAGACAAGGATGGAACATTTGCTTCTGTATAGAGGCTCTCAACAGGGGAAGAGCGAAAAGCACCAAGGCACAAACGTAAGCCTTGGTGATGGATAGAGTTAAGGCTAGAGAGAGTAGCAGGAGAGGCCGCAAAATAAATCTGGTCACCATAATCGAGTTTCGATAAAACGAGGGCTGAATGTAGGCGAAGCAGAGTTCGACGATCAGCTCCCCAGGAAAGATGAGCAAGGGTTTTAAGAAGGTTTAGCCGGCTGTGACAAGTTGCCTTCAGAGAGGTAATGTGAGGTTTCCAGGTTAACCGACGGTCAAAGAGAAGGCCTAGAAACCTGACTGTATCACGTTCGGGGATACGGGAGCCATAGAGATACAAAGGATCATCGGAGATAACAGAGCGTCTAGTGAAAGTAATTTGGTGAGTTTTGGTACTTGAAAATTTAAACCCATGTGTGGTGGCCCAAGTGGAAACACGGTCGACCGCATGCTGGAGAGAAACTGCAATAAGGTGACAGTCAGCACCTGCACAAGCAATAGCGAAGTCATCAACATAGAGTGATGACCAAATATTGGGTGGAAGAACAGAGGCCAAATCATTTATAGCAAGGAGAAAAAGTGTTGTGCTTAGAACACATCCCTGAGGGACACCTTCAGCTTGGACGAAGTCCGGGGAAAGAACATTATTGACTCGAACACGGAAATGTCTGTCAGTTAAAAAGTTCTTAAGGAAGGATGGTAGATTGCCTCGGAGGCCTAAGGAAAGGGCCTGGGCCAAAATATTATACCTCCAAGTTGTGTCATATGCCTTCTCAAGGTCAAAAAATATGGCAATAACTGAGTGATTATTCGCAAAGGCATTACGAACATACGTATCCAAGCGTAGTAAGGGGTCTATGGTAGAACGACCCTTACGAAAGCCATATTGACTAGCGGAGAGACTGTTGTGAGTCTCTAAATACCACATTAAACGTCGATTTACGAGGCGTTCCATTACTTTGCAAACTGCACTAGTAAGAGCGATGGGGCGATAGTGGGAGGCATCATGTCCTGTAGTACCCGGTTTGCGGAAAGGGAGAACAATGGCAGATTTCCACAGCTGGGGAAGAACTCCTTGTGCCCAAATAAGATTGAAGAGGTGTGAGAGGACTACAAGGGCTGACCGATGTAAATGTTGTAACATACGAATATGAATGTCATCAGGCCCAGCTGCCGATGATCGGCAAGCTGAGAGCGTTGCCTCCAGTTCTTGAAGTGTAAAAGGCACATTATACTGTTCTTCTCCGAGAGAAGAAAAGTCCAAGGGTACTAACTCTCTGGCAGACTTTGAGGAAAGAAACGAGGGGCATAGATGGAGCCCTCGGGAAATACGGACCAGATGTGTGCCAAGTTCAATGGCAACGTCGAGAGGGTTTGCTATATCAACACCAGTGACCCGTAGAACAGGAGCCGGGTCAGGAGAGTATTTACCACTCAATTTCCTCACTTTTTTCCAGACTGCACTCATAGAAGAAGCAGAGGTGATGGTGGAAACATAGTCTCGCCAACAAGTGCGTTTAGCTTCACGGATGACACGGCGAGCGATCGCACGCTTCTGCTTAAAATCAACAAGTCTCTCAGCGGTTCTATTGTACCGGTACCTGCCCCATGCAGCACGTTTCAAACGTACTGCACGAGCACAAGCAGGAGACCACCAAGGCACGCACTTCTGAGAATGCCTGCCTGAGGTTTGGGGTATAGAATGAGAAGCTGTGGTATAAACTGATGTCGAGAAGATGTGTAGGAGCTCATCAATGGAGGATGAAGAAGGAACCTCACTAAAAGCAGTGAGGTGTGAGTAAAGATCCCAATTTGCCCGATCAAATTGCCAGCGAGGGCTACGGAAAGGTGGTGAATAGGAAGGAGAAGTAAGAATGATCGGAAAATGATCGCTGTCATGTAAGTCTGGTAGAACAGACCAGGTGAAGTCTAGTGCAGTGGAGGAAGAGCAGACTGATAGATCGATGCAAGAGAGAGTATGAGTACGAGGATCAAAATGGGTGGGAGTACCCGTATTTAAAACATGGAGGGGGTGAGAGGCAAGAAAAGCCTCCAACTGAATGCCACGTGAGTCACAATGAGACCCCCCCCCAGAGGAAATGGTGGGCATTAAAATCACCAAGTAACAGAAGTGGTGGTGGTAAGGATGAAACAAGAAAGGCAAAGTCTGGGATAGAAAATGCTCGAGAAGGAGAGAGATATAAAGAACATATTGTAAACCACTTATTCAAGTGGATACGGGCTGCAGTGTAATGCAGCGAGGTATGGACAAATAGTTGACAGTACGGAATATCATTGCGTAGAAGAAGGGCACTTTCATTAAAGGTCCCATCTGAGAAAGGATCCGAAGAATACAATAAATTATAGCCTGAGATAGGTTGGAAAACAGCCGAGTGTAATTTTGGTTCTTGTAAGCAAGCACCAACAGGGGAAAACCTGGAAAGCAACATCTGAAGCTCACCCCGATTACCCCTGAGGCCGCGGATATTCCACTGTAAATAGGCCATGATTGGCGATGAAGAAAATATCAGGAATCTGTAGGTAAAGGCACCTACGGACTAGAGGGGTTAGAAAAGTCAACGTGTGGTGGCATTGGAAGATGTTCAAGTAGCAAAGGAACGGAGCGTTGCGAAGAATGGGGTTGTGAAGATGGAGGAGAGGGAAGAGAAGGAACAGGAAGTGAATCAGTGTCCATTGAAGGTTTAGTCTCTGCAATATATTCTGAAATGGCTTCAAGTGTTTCTGAATTCAAAGATGTATGGGAGACCATACTGGAGATAGGAGGAGGAGGGTGAGTAAAGATTGGGACAGTAATGGACTGTACCAAAGTAGAGGGGGAGGGAAAAGTGTAAGGGACTGGAGATGAAGTGTGGGGGGGGACAGAAGAGGCAGAAACCTGGGAGGTGACAGAAGAGGGAGAAACTTGGGAGGGGACGGGGGTGGAAGGCATAGTACAAGGAGGAGGGTGAATCTCCACACTTGTAATAGAGCCAGAGAGAGGGGAAGAACTAGGTACAGAGACTGGAAAGGTAAAGTGTGGAGGTGGAAGAAGGGAAGGAAGGGGCAAAGAAGATTTGAGCAATGTGGATTTTTTGGACTTCTGAGTAGAGGGGCGATTGGTATTAGGTGTCGTACGAGGTCTTGTCGATACTGGGGCTTGTGAGGAAGGACGCGAAGATGTGAGAACAGACTGAGTTGTAGTTGGGACGTCAGAGCCAAGGACAGCAAAAGGATTAGATGCCGTAGTGGCTATGGGAGGGGTAACAACAGAGGAGGCTGCAGAAGATGGGACCCCAGAAGTGGGGGGACGTTTGGAAACATGAGAATAAGAAACACGGGGTAGTCTCCCTTGGAGGCGGAGATGAGTAACTGCCATAGCATAAGGGAGACCTTCTGCCTCTTTGAGGCAACGGATTTCACGTTCATTTAAGTAGACCTGGCAACGGCGGGAGTACGAAGAGTGAGCTTCATTACAATTAAGGCAAGATGGAGGTTGACTGCAAGATGTATTAGAATGGTCGTCGGCACCACAGACTGGGCATTCGGCCATAGATCTGCAATATTTCGCTGGGTGACCAAAATGCCAGCAATTTCTACATTGTTGCGGTGTAGGTATCACCTTTTGAACTTGTAACCGATGTCCCACGACATATACCGAGGACGGGAGTTCTCGGCTGTCAAAAGTTAAACGAGCCACATTGCAAGGGTAACGTCTCTGCCCCCTGGCAGGAAGGACATAAGTGTCTACTTTGAGGATTGGGAGATCCTGGAGTTCCAGCTGTTCAAAAATGTCATTGCCACATGACTGGAAATTCTGTTGGACTATGGTATGGGGCAGAATGACAGTACCACTACAAGAATTGAGAGAAAGATGTTATTCAATAGTGATAGGAGTAGTATCGACATTCGAAAGGAGAGAAAGATCGTGAGCTTGGGTAGCATTCTGGACAGTGACGATGCGCGTACCGCTCTTGAGAGTGTGAAATGAAATATCTCTGCCAACATGACGCAGGAGCGCTTTGGCAATACTATGGTCAGAAAGGTAGGCAGAAGAAGAAGTTGGTCTTAAAGTAAAGAATTTAGTCCATTGTGTGGTCCGAAACTGAGCGTAGAGAGGGAGTGCTTGACGTGTCGGTCTTTTCCGAGTAGAATGGGAAGGTAACGACGGAGCATCATCAGGAGATTGACGTTGGCGTTTAGGAGTAGGACCGGAGTTGGTCCGGCATGAAATGGGTGGGCGATTCGAAAATTGCCGTACCGTAGAGGGAGAAGCCAGAAGCATAGTCAAAGGAGAGCGGAGTTCAGACAAATCGAAGGAGTCAGTCGAAGCCCCGGTACCTGAAGCGGGTGAGGAAACAGCACCAGCAAGAGGTACAGGGGCATCAGGAGTGTCTGAAGAGTGGTCTAAACACAAGGCAGGGTCAGAATGGGGTGCGGTATCAAGAAGGGGCCCGGGGGTAGTGGTTTCATGGACTAGGGTTGCCATGGTTAGGTTACTCCTTTGCTTTTTGTTTTTAAGAAAAAAAAAGAAAGAAGAAAAGAAAATAAAAATAAAAAAATAAAAAAAGGGGGGAGCGGGGAGGAATAGTTCCCAGGAGGAATGAAAGGGCCGGAAATCTCCCTCCGCGCCCAAGAGGACCTCAACACCGCTAGTAGCGCAGATGCAGCATGGAACCCGTGCCATACCCTACCCTTCATGCCAGTAAACCAGCAATCCGGGATAGCAACCTCACATCTGCCGAGCTACCTCGGTGGACAAAAGAGAGGGCGGCCGGATATCCGCCACAAAGCATACCTCCTTCGGCCACCACCCCCGGAATCCGAAAGGTGGCTTCCAGAGATACACCCGTCGCCCAAAAGACACCACAAGCTACTCCGGGATACCGGAGAGGGATCGGGACATCCCCAGGCAATCCAGATTCCACGGCAAACTACGCCACCGCCAAGAACCTCAACGGAATGGGATGGACCCCGGTGTCCTTTCCCCTACCTAGGAACTAGCGCGCCTGTGGGAGAAATCCCGAAGGCCAAAAAGAGGAAGGGCAAAAGGGAGGGGTGAGGAGGAGGAGGAGGAATGGAAAAAGGGGAGGATGGGATAGGGGAGGGGAGAATGGGGGGTAATTAGGTTCAGTCTGAGGAAGAAGACCGACAGGGCTAATTCCTCAGACCAAGAGCCTCTTCACCACGCCAAGGAGCCCCCCTTGAAGAGGTATACACTTGGAAGGTCCTGGAGGGATTGGTACCAAACTTGCACACGAAAATCACTCCATATGAAAGCAAAAGACTCGGAAGGGGATGCAACATTCCCCTGATGAAAAGCAGGGGTGCCACGAGTGCACTGAGAGACAACACAGTAAGTGTCCGGGGCCCATTAGTAACCCCTTATATATGCCTCCCAGCATACATAGACCCCTGGTTTTCTTCAAGAAGGCAATGGACAGGCACCTAAAGTCAGTACCTGGCCAACTGGGCTGTGGTTCGTACGTCAGCTTGTGTGCGGCCAGCAGTAACAGCCTGGTTGATCATACCTTGATCCACCATGAGGCCTGGTCTCAGATCGGGTCGTGGGGGCATTGATCCCCGAAACCCTCTCCAGGTAAACTCCAGGTAAACATTACCGCGAAAGACAAACCTTGTGGAACACTGTGTACCAGTGTGCGTATTCCTAGACTGTGGAAGACGTGGAAATCCAAGGACATTTCAGCTTCTATCAAATCACAAATACCTGTCAAGTAGAGTGTATACAACACCATAGATCACGCTACAAGAGCAAGGTAGGTTTTAAACTATCTTGTAATACAGGGGACTGTGCAGTTCTTGTGTCACAAGGGGTTTGAAATCATCCTATAGTTGGCAGTGAGGTGCAGACTTTTGAGTCCAAACCAGTACGTATCAATGGATCCAGTCAGTATTCAGTAATGAAAATACTGACATAACACCCCCTAGGGGTAATTAAACTTATATTTTAATTTCCAGCCCTTAAGGGATTGCATATGACAGTTTCTTAAGACATCGCCTGCAGGGACGGCTGTGTAGGCGAAAGCTGTCTAACAAGCTAAGCCCCATTTCAGTCCACTATTTAATCTTTGACTTAGCTTGTAGCATTTTCCTCAGTACTCAGTAAATCAGTCAAGTCACTCAGCAAGTAAGTCAAATCATTCAGTAAGTCAATAAAGCCATTCAGTAAGTCAGTCAAGTCACTCAGTAAGTCACTCAAATCATTCAATAAGTCAGTCAAGTCATTCATTACATCAGTCAAGTCACTCAGTAAGTCATTCAGTCAGTCAGTCAAGTCACTCAGTAAGTCATTCAGTAAGTCAGTCAGGTCATTCAGTAAGTCAGTCAAGTCATTCAGTAAGTCAGTCAAGTCACTCAAAAAGTCAGCCAAGTCACTCAGTAAGTCATTCAGTCAGTCAAGTCATTCAGTAAGTCAGTCAAGTCATTATACAGTCAAGTCACTCAGTCAGTCAAGTCACTCAGTAAGTTAGTCAAGTCACTCATTAAGTCATTCATTCAGTCAGTCAAGTAGTTCAGTCAGTCAGTCAAGTCACTCAGTAAGTCAGTCAAGCCACTCAGTAAGTCAGTCATTCAGTAAGGCAGTCACACAAACTCATGTTAACCTCTTTCTCTGTGTACAAAGTAACACTTCAGTTACGGCTACAGGTTATCTCTCATCTAATGCCTTTGTTATTTCTAAGACTTAAGTGCTTATACCTCTTTGTGCCACTTTCAGCAACACTAATATGGCTACTGAGTGTCATTATTGCTTGGCAGATACAAAATATAGTAATTAAAATACCATAACATAATTCACAAAGACAGTTGCCTTGTAGCAGAGAAAGACTGGACTGGACAAGTATGAATTATGAATGCTGGGATGGTGGGGTGGTGTCTGGGTGTGGAATGGGATGGTGGGAGGGCTCCCTGGCTGCTCCACAACAAGGCCGCCACTTCAGCAAAAGAGAATTTTTTTTTCTTCCCACAAACTGAACCATGTTAAATTAATTATACAATGTGTTACATAAAATTGTGCGGCAATTCCTCAATAAGTCCCTAAATTAATAATAATAATAATAATAATAATAATAATAATAATAATTGTGGAAAATAATTTCCCAAAATTTATGCTGTGTAAATAAACCTGATTAATGTTACTATTTTTCTGTTGAGTGCATTTTAAATAAGAGAATCGACAGGGAAGCTCTGCACCTGTGCTGAGGAGGCAGGGAGAGATGCCATTGTTTTTTTGAATGTGGTACAGGCACTCTAATGAAATGTGCATAATTTTCATTGCTCTAGGGGTTTCATTGGGCTTAAAACCTCTCAAATAGGAGCCGAAATTGTTGGATGTGCAGTCCTGCATAATTTGAGCATTAAGCAGATGGACAGGACAGCTCCAGGAACCCCAGCTAAGTGTCTATGTTTACGTTTAGAAGCTCTGGCCAGAAAATTCTTCATAAATGTAGACAGGGGTGGTTTTTGAGTATGATACACAGTAATTTCCAGACAAATTGGTGAGTGTTATGATTATAAATTCTCCTTCTGTTATATAAATGTGTATATGTAATCATTTATTAATTTTAATATACAGTCCACATATTTATATTAAATTTTACCAGAATTCCTGGTAACATATATTTCATTTGCAATTAATATAGGTCTAGAGCAATTTGTGGAAAGAGAGATTATGGTAGGTATCGAAGAGGGACATTTTTTGCAACCTAGGTGTCCTAAAAATTCCTACTTGTCTCTGTAACTTTGATAAATATTTATCTTTATTATTTACTTGTATGTACCTAATGAGATTCATCCAGATAAATGTAATTTTCCACAATTTAGTTTCCCGTTGGTCCTTGATTGAACTGGATGTAATTAGTGAAGTCATTAATTAGTGAATTAATTACTTAATAATTATATGTGAAATGACAGGAGGTGGATGTTAGGTCCACAAATTTACTTAATGTGCAGTAGATTATAATTATTACAATATTAATTTTGCTAAGCTAAGCCTGGCTAGGATTATATTAATGTGTATAACATTAATTTTGTTATGCCAAATTCTGGCAAAGATTTATATAAGTGTATTTGTATAATGTTAATTTTGTTAAGCCAAGCCTGGCCAAGATTTATATTAGTGTATGTGTAATTGCTAAGCTCAAGTGTAGCTAAGATTTATGTTAATGCATTTAAAATTTATATTATAATTTTCTTACATGTGTAATTACTAAGCTCAAGTGTATATAACATTATTAATGTGTATTTAAAATTTATATTATAATTTTCTTACATGTGTAATTCCTAAGCTCAAGTGTAGCTAACATTATTAATGTATATTTAAAGTTTATATTATAATTTCCTACATATATTTGCTAAGCTCAAGTGTAGCTAGGATTTATTCAAAGGTAAGTTGTAATATTTACCTTTATGAAGTGCATAATTAAGTACATAATCAGTGTTATTAATTAACCCTTAAATGGTCCAAACAGATTGACGTTCAAATTCGTAGTGCTACAAACGTAGATCTACTTTTTTTTTACATATTTTCAAATATAACAAAAAAAATGTATATAAAAGTTTTTTACACGTTTTTACATGTAAAACAAAAAAAAAGATCTACATTTTTTTACATACTTTCAGATGTTGAAAAAACGTATATATACGTTTGGACCATTTAAGGGTTAAGTTGAATTTAATACATTGCATCATGGGTGAAAATGAAGAAATTAATGTAGAAGACAAACACATGGAAGTTAGAGCAAAAAAATCATCATTGCAGGCTAGAAAAGGACATGTAACAAAAGCATACAATAAGTGTTTGGAAGTAATGAATCAAGAAACTGTGAATACTGATGATTTAAAATTGCATTTAGATGCTTTAAGGGAATAGATATGATTCATAGAAATTATATTATAACAAATATGAAGGAGATTTGTTAGTAAACTGTGTAGATGAGACTGAAGTAGATCTTATGATTAATCAGTATTATGAATTAGAGGAAAAGATTCTTTCTTGTAAAAGTCAGGCTGTGAATAAATTAAAATGTGTAAACCAGACTGTTAATCAATCTGCTCCAACAAATAAGATGTCTTTGCCAAAACTAACAGAATTATGTTTATCTGTATTTAATCCTGGAGAAAATTGGGAGGAGTTTGGGTCAACTTTTAAAGCAGCTGTGCATGATAGGAGTGACCTAGCCAGTGTAACTAAATTATTTTACCTCAAAGGGCAGATAAGAGGAGATGCTCACATACTAATACAAGCCTTCCCCAATGTAGATGATACTTACAAAGAAGCAGTTGACTTGTTGAAGGTCACTTACGGTAATATAGAACAAAGTAGGTTGTATCTAGTGACTATCATTGTTAATTTAAAATCTCCAGATCACACTTACGAAGGTTTACAGCAGTTTTAACTGGAAAGCATTCTCAAAACTTTAAGTAATAAATATAATCTGAAGGAATCAGACTGGTTATTGAGTGCCTTGGTAAAGAATAAATTAAGCTGTAAAACACTTGAATGGTTCTCGAACAAGTATCACAAAGGTTATTTTGGTCAGGAGGAAATAAGACTAGGTCTACAAGAATTAATTGTGCAGTTGCAGACCAGCCAACCAACTCATTTTAAAGATGCAACACATAATAACTCTGAGGTATCTGTCATGTTTCACAAAGGGAAAAATTATCCCAATGTTAATAATCAAAATTCATTTCCTAAAAAGAGTTGCATAGGTGCATATCAAGTAGCAGGAATCAGAAATAATGATTCTACGCAAGGTAAGAAGAATAAGTACCCTCCTAAGAGTAGCCCAGTTAATAAGAAACCTGTCAAAGAATAGAGAGATTGTCTTTTCTGCAAGGGTACTCATTTTTCAAAGAATTGCAATGCATACAATTCATGAAATGGTAAAGTTGAAAGATTGGAGGAACTTGGCAGATGAATCAGATGTCTAGGTAATCAGTGTAAAGGATTGTCATGTCAAATTAAACAACTGTTATCAATGTCACAAAGGAAGACACCATATAGTCATGTGTAAGGGTCTATATGATAATGTTGATAATAATGATAATGTTGACAATTCTGACACAACAGTGGCTAATGTAAAAAGTGATGATAATGTTAATAATGATGGTTTTGCTGAAGTAGCCTTACCTGTATTACAGGTAAAAATTGATGATAAAAGGCATAAATAAAAAATGTAACTGCATTATTAGACCAGGGATCCCAACGTACTTTCATAAAATGTAAATGTCTTGATGGTATGAAAGTACAGATGGGAGATCCAACAACTTTAAAATTATCTGGTTTTCTCTCAGATAAAAGGGCTCAATTGTATGACACTGTTTATGTAACTGTCAGGTTGGGCAATGAGAAACGTGCTAATGCAGTAATTGTAGATAGACTTCCAGAGAAAATATCTACAGTAGGGCTTAGTAAAGCTACAGAAAGACTTTCACATAATGTAAATTTAGCACCTTCTGGTGTAAATGATGTTTCTGTAGGCCCAATAAATATTTTGATAGGTAGTGACTATTATGCCTCCTTTGTGAAGGGTATGGTAAAGAAATGTGGTGTCACCCTTTTAAAGACTGCAGGAGGCCATGTAAATTATGGTAGGATTCCTCATAATAATAATGCTATAAATACTATCACTGTGTGTCTTACTCATGAAGTCGAGCCCCAGTATAATTCTTCCATAGAGGATGGTGTTGAGCCAGTGCATAAATTGTAGACTTTATCACCTAACTTTATTTTACTTTTCTTAACCTTTTGTTACCAATTTTTAGCCTTGTATATTCAACTCCAACTTTAATATTATCCTGTGTACCACCTTACCATCATATTATAACCAAGTCATTGCCACTTTAATTTTTTTTTATTATTTTTTATTTTCTTTTGCTACCTCAACTTGTGTATTTTGACTTGTCAAATTAAATTTAGTTATACTCTAATTCTTGTTAACAACTTATATTAGACCTTAGTGCAATTACAAGTGAGAGTCTTGCGCCATTTTAAACCAGTATTTTTTATATTATTATATTAAACCTAATTGTACTTTAGCTCATTCTAGCTCAATACATAGACAACACCAAATTCATTATATTAGACCTTAGTGCAATTACAAGTGAGAGTCTGGTGCTATTTTTAATTTGTATTTTTATATTTTTAGTTTATACTTAGTTGTACTTTAGCTCATTCTAGCACAACACATAGACAATATCAACTTCATTATGTTTATTAGTGACTATACTCTATATGACCAAAGTGCTTTAGCTATATATTTGTCCAAACCTCCCACTACTACAGATATCAGTATTAGAACTCACCGCACAATACATGATATAAATAACCACTATTTAAACCTAGAAGATGAATGATCCCGTCGACCCTGATATAAACTTCCACAACATAACACCCAATCAAAACCTACTGGAAAGTAACTGCCTTTATTACACAGCATCACAAGCCAGCACTATCCTAAACAGTGCTAAAAGGCTATCAGTTCTTAACGACAACATCAGGTCCTTAAGCAAATACTATGACGACTTCCTGGCACTCCTTGAGTCACTAAAGACACCCTTCTCCTGCATTATTCTTACTGAGACCTGGCTTAAGCAGGACACAATATATATCTACCCACTACCAGGATACACAGCAATCCACAACTGCAGACCATACCAAGTTGGGGGTGGTACTGCAATCTATTACTCTAACCAACTACAGTGGACCCCCGCATAACGATTACATCCGAATGTGACCAATTATGTAAGTGTATTTATGTAAGTGCGTTTGTACGTGTATGTTTGGGGGTCTGAAATGGACTAATCTACTTCACAATATTTCTTATGGGAACAAATTCGGTCAGTACTGGCACCTGATCATACTTCTGGAGTGAAAAAATATCGTTAACCGGGGGTCCACTGTATCTTCTATTAGCACCACTTGCTTTAGTGATGAAAATGGGGAATACATTTTTGCTAATTTTACTGTAAAAAACCTTAAGACGCCTATAACAATCGGTGCCATTTACCGGATACCCCACACAAACATCCCAAATTTCAGTGAGAAATTAAAGGCACTAATAACAAACACACAAATGAGCAAGCACCACCTTCTCTTAGCTGGAGACTTCAATATCAACCTTGGCCTACTAGATGATCAGCCTGTAACTGATTTCATCAACAATATAAACAACGCACTTCTCATACCAACAATAACTAAACCAACCAGGCTCAATGAGACAAGTGCAACCATAATAGACCACATATGGACCAATATACTAGCCCCCCTTAAATCAGGGATAATCACAGATAGCACTACAGACCACTACCCTACCTTCCTCTTAACAAACATTAGTAAACCACCACTGGAATACAACAAAGTTTCATTTAGACTCCATGACGAGGCCTCAATAAGGAAGTTCACAGCAGACCTAAAGACTGTTGACTGGCCTACAGAATTCTCCAAGGCCAATGGTATTGACAATTGGACAGACATTTTTCTTAATAAATTACTTAGACTATACAACAAACATTGTCCTATAAAAACGAAACAGATCACAAATAAATGGCTCAGTTGACCATGGTTAACCAGCAGCATTCTGAAATCCATTGATAAGAAACACCAATATGAAAAGCAATACAGACAGGGCTTAATACACAAAGATATTCTTAAACACTATTCATCAGTTCTCACCAAAGTAATAAAGAAAGCCAAACAACTGTACTACTCCATCAGATTCACTGACACAAGAGGAGATATAAAAAAAGACCTGGAAAACACTCTCTCAGATTCTGGGCACCCACAAACTGAAAAAAAACAAGAGTATTGTCCTAACTAAACCTAACGAAACACCACTGCATCCCACTGAAACAGCTAACAAGATAAACGACTTCTTCTCAACCACAGGATCTAATCATGCCAGTAAAATCCCACGTACCAATGCCCATGCCGGGGACTATCTAGATGGGAATTTCCCAAATCCCTTTTATCTTGTACCAACTGAACCCACCGAAGTCACTGAGATTATCAAGTCACTTAAAAATAACTCAGGGAACATGTCTCATGTCCCACCATTATTGTACAAGCGAGCGGCCCATGTCCTTTTGCATGCTATTTCATTACTTTTTAACAAGTCACTAGAAACTAGCACCTTCCCAAAACTACTCAAGACAGTAAGAGTTACACCAATACACAAAGGGGGTGACCCTACAGATGTAAACAACTATAGGCCAGTATCAAACTTACCATTGCTATCCAAAATCTTCAAGAAACTCGTGCACAGGAGACTATATTCATTTATAACAGCACAAAACATACTCAACCCCTGCCAATTTGGTTTCAGGAAAAATAAAAGCACTAATGATGCAATTGTAAAAATGCTAGATCTGCTTTACAGAGCATTGGAAAATAAGGAATATCCACTAGGAATTTTTATTGACCTAAGAAAAGCTTTTGACACAGTAGAACACAGCATCCTACTCCACAAACTTGACCATTATGGTATAAGAGGCCATGTGCTTGCATATTTCAAATCCTACCTTACTAATAGGTATCAGTATGTCACCATTAAAGACACAGCATCATCAACACGGCCACTTGATATTGGAGTTCCACAGGGAAGTGTCCTTGGACCCCTGCTCTTCCTCATTTACATCAATGATCTTCCAAACATATCCCAACACCTGAAACCCATTCTCTTTGCTGACGACATGACTTATGTCATCTCTCACCCTAATCTTGCCAACCTCAACACCATTGTTAATGAGGAGCTGCCAATAAACTTACACTCAACACTGACAAAACCTACTATATTATGTTTGGTAGCAGAGCAGGTGCTGCACAACTAAACATTAAGATTGACAGGACTCTAATTGCCAGACATAGTGAGGGCAAATTCCTAGGCCTATACCTCGACAACAACCTGAATTTCAGCACCCATATCCAACACATATCTAAAAAAGTATACAAAACAGTTGGGATCCTCTCCAAGATACAATACTACGTGCCGCAAAATGCCCTTCTCGCACTATACCATTCACTCATTTATCCATACCTCACCTATGCCATCTGTGCTTGGGGATCAACTGCAGCAATACACCTAAAGCCAATAATAACTCAACAAAAAGCCACAGTAAGAATAATCACTAAATCCCATCCCAGGCAACACCCCCCCCTCTTCATAGATCTAAACTTACTCCCTGTTCAGAACATTCACACTTACTACTGTGCAATCTACATATACAGGACCTTAAATTCCAATATTAACCTTGACCTAAAATGCTTTCTTGATAGTTGTGACAGGACCCACAAGCATAACACCAGACACAAACATGTCTACGACATTCCCCGTGTCCGACTAAATCTATACAAAAATTCAATGTATGTCAAAGGCCCTAAAATCTGGAACACCCTACCTGAAAACTCTAGAACTGCAGACACATTAATCACCTTCAAAACTACCGTTAGAAAACATCTTATCTCCCTGATACACCCCGTCAACTAACTACATAAAAAACACCTGGTGGTTCACACTTACACTCACTCACTCACCCATTTGACTATAAGTACAGAAATACGTATCTTAATCTTAAAATAATGATTCCTAACTAGTCACAAGTTTGCCTGTGATACACCAATATAGAAACTATGCATTGTGCCAAAACAAAAGCATTCACATTGCTAAACTCACAAACTAGTATTTAGTCACTTAGTATTTAGTCAACTTACTCTACAATTTGTAATAATTTAGGGTTAAGAATTAATCTAAGTTTGCCCGAAATGCCTAGCCTTGCTAGGTGTTCTAGTGGCCACCTCTGTAATTAGTATTTTATTACATGTAAACCACACAATAACCAAAATCTGTAAACCCCGCATTGTAATCCTTATAGAGAATAAACTTTTATTTGATTTGATTTGAATATTCTGTAATATGCAGACACCGCACTGTAATCTTAATAGAGAATAAACTTGATTGATTGACTGAAGATATGGTACTATGTACCTCAGATGGCACTTCTTGCTCTTTACCACTCTCTCATCTACCCTTACCTCACATATGGAATTTGTGTATGAGGCTCAACCACAGCAAATCACCTTAAACCTTTAATAATCCAACATAACGCTGCTGTGAGATTGATTACAAACTCCTGTGCCAGGCAACACACCCCACACTATTTAAGAGCTTGAACTTGCTTAACATATAAAATATCTACTTATATTATTGTGCCTATTACATGCACAGAACATTCTCCAATATTAACCCTCCTCTCAAACTCCTCCTTGAGAACTACAACAGAATTCACTTGCATAACACAAGACACAAAACACTCTTTGATATCCCTCATGTCTATATCTCCCTATGCAAAAATACTATGCACATAAAGGGCCCTAAGATCTGGAATTCATTGCCTGAACATACAAAAGGGCCCCTGCTGCCTGCACACCAACTGAAGGCTCTGCTTAGAAATCACCTCATCTCCCAAAATTAACCATATAAATACTATATATTATTGCCACCAATAACTCAAAAATTCCTAAATATTTTAAGATTATATCAAAATTAAAATGGTTTCAATCTCATTATGTAAAATGTGCCAAAATATAATACTCTAACTTGTTATTCAGTTCATCTCAATTATAAATTCAGTTACTGCTAAACTGCTAAATACCTCTGTTGAAATATAAAAAAACAATGTTCTAATTCGAATCAACTATGTGATGTAGGAATTTTTTATTTATTTTATTTACTTTATGTCTTTGCAAACAGTACATTGAGATTTTATATTTACAATAGTGGGTTGCAATGCAAAGAGAGCCTCTATTATGCCTATGCATAATGGGCCAACTTAACATTATTGGCTTACAGCCTACTTAATACTAAGGAGTATATCATAGTTGTACAGTAGGATAGTAATTATTTCATAGTTGTACAGTAGAATATTAATTATAAATGAATCAAAATTTGTATAATACAAAGATATATTTATATTCTAAAATGCTTTTGTGAAAACAATGATTCAATTATATTCCTGTCAACAATGGATAAAAGGTTCAATGTGATTGTTTCAGTTATGATGTGGGAGTACATAGGTGAGTAAATGTGTACTGAGTATTTAGCATTTAGTCTAGGGGGATTAAGTGGCTTTTGAGAAGAGTCTTAAATTTATTTTCAGACTGGGTTACTTTAATATCTTCTGGTAATGAATTCCATATTTTGGGGCCCTTTATGTGCATAGAGTTTCTACACAGTGTGATATGGACACGAGGTATATCAAAAAGAGATTTGTGTCTTGTGTTGTGGTCATGTGTCGTGTTTAGGTTGGTGAGGAGAAGTTTGAGTGGGGGTTTATATTTGTGTGTATTGTTCTGTGTATGTAGTAGGCACATGAATAAGTATGGATGTTCTTAATGGTGAGCAGATTCAGACTTTTGAAAATTGGTGGAGTATGCTGGCAGGAGTGGGAATTTGTTATCATTCTTACTACTGCCTTTTGCTGGGTTATTAGGGGGTTTAGGTAATTGGATGTTGTTGGTCCCCATGCACAAATTCCATATGTAAGATAAGGGTATATGAGTGAATGGTACAGTGCCAGGAGAGCTGATCGTGGAAAGTAGTACCTTATCTTTAATAGTATGCCTACAGTCTTGGAGATTTTCTTGGTGATTTGTTGTATGTGTCCGGAACTTAAGGCTACTGTCAAGGTGGATACCTAGGAATTTTCCCTCTGTGAGTCTTGTGACTGATGATCCATTTAGCATTATGTTAATTGGATCATTTGCAGCTTTGTTTCCAAACTGAATGAAATAGGTTTTATCAGTGTTCAGGGTAAGTTTGTTAGTCATCATCCAGGCAGACATTTTCTGTAATTCAGCATTGACTGTGTTTGCTAGTATGACTGTGTTTGGGTGGGAAAAGATATATGTAGTGTCATCTGCAAATAATATGGGTTTGAGTAGCTGTGATGCATTCAGTAGATCATTGATGTAGATGAGAAAGAGGAGTGGTCCAAGGATGCTTCCATGTGGGACTCCTACTGTGATTGGTTGGGTGGAAGAGTTTCAATTATTGGCATACACATATTGAGTTCTGTTACTAAGGTATGACTTTAGGTAGTTGAGGGAGTGGCCTCTGATACCATAGTGCATTAATTTGGAGTACAGCAGTTCATGGTCAACTGTATCGAAAGCTTTACGTAAATCCATGAAAACGCCCAGCGTCCCGCTGGGCATTTTCAGGTGCGGTGTATATTAGTTCTAGCATGTGTATGATAGCATCATTTGTGCTTCTATTATTCCTGAATCCAAACTGACAAGGGTTTAACATGTTGTGTGAAACGAGGTAGGAATAGATCCATCTATGAATTAATTTTTCAAAGATTTTAGAGAGCAGTAGTAAGCTAGATATTGGTCTATAGTTATTCAAGTCAGCTTGGTCACCTCCTTTATGGATTGGAGTGACCCTCGCTATTTTGAGGATTGCTGGGAAGGTAGATGATTCAATGGATTTGTTAAAGAGCGTTGCCTTGTTTTTAAAGGTGTTTATGATGAGCGTAACTTCAATGGGGTTGGTTGGAGCTAGGAATAGCGTATTTGGGTAGGTACCTATGAGGTAGTCTGATGGACGGGTGTTTGTGCTTGGTATTTTGTTAGCTAGATTTCTTCCTATGGTGGAGAAGAAAACATTAAGTCTGTTTGCTGTTTCGGTTGGAGTGAGTAGGGGTTCATCTGTTTTTTTTAGTTTGATTGGTTTGTTTTTGGATAACTTTTTAGTTCCAAGAATTTCAGATAGAGTTTTCCAGGTTTTTTTCATATCACCTTTGATGTTATGTAATCTATTTTCATAATACAATTTTTTTTTACCTTCTTATCAGGCTGGTAAATGCTGACGAGTAATTTCTCGACTGTTTTCTAGTTATCTGACCCATTCTATACTGTTTTTCACATTTGTGATTTGTGTTAATGAATTTGAGGATGCTTGGTGTTAGCCAGGGATTATTCAGTCTCTTTGCTGTGATCTGTTTAGTTTTTCTGGGGCAATGTCTTTTATAGAGCCATTGGGCTTTTTTTTAGAAAATTATTTATGCATTCATTCACATCTGTATATGTTTCAAGCTCATTTTGCCAGTCGATGTTATTCATAGCTGCTATAAAGTTGTTAACTGCTGTCTCGTTATGTAGTCTGAAGGTTACTTTACTTCTTAACCTGTAAACGATCCAAGCAGATCTACGTTCACATGTGTAGTGCTACAAAAGTAGATCTACGTTCACATGTGTAGTGCTACAAAAGTAGATCTACGTTCACATGTGTAGTGCTACAAAAGTAGATCTACGTTCACATGTGTAGTGCTACAAAAGTAGATCTACGTTCACATGTGTAGTGCTACAAAAGTAGATCTTCGTTTTTTTTACATATTTTCAAATATAACAAAAAAAAAAAAGTAGATCAAAGTTTTTTTTACACATTTTCAAATGTAAAAAAACAAAAAGAAGATCTACTTTTTTTACACACTTTCAAATGTTGAAAAAACGTATATATACGTTTGGACCGTTTACAGGCTAATAGTATTAAGTAGTCTGATACGCATTACGTTCAGTCTGCCCAAAATGCCCCGGCATGACAGTGACTTTCTTTTTACTTAGCAAATCAATAAAATAAATAAAATCCTTAAACCATGTATACACAAGACTGCTCTCTATTTTTTTAATTAAAAATGTAAGATATTTTTAACATTAATGGGACTTATCTTCTCTATGAACTTCTTATACAAGTTAAATCACAAGCATTTCATTGACATATTTCATTCTGAACACTGATATTGTATATTCCTTGTATATATTCTTGTGTGTTTATAACTAAAATATTCATAAATTAAAAACTATCATGTTTTATCTCTTGTATGTACTCTTATATGTGCCACAAGATTGCCTTTTTTACTAAAACATTTCAGACACTCTGAACACTGAAATGGCTTATGTCCTGTATGTACTCTCATATGTTCCACAAGATTGCCTTTAGCAGCAAAACATTTCAGACACTCTGAACACTGAAATGGCTTATGTCCTGTATGTACTCTCACATGTTCTACAAGATTGCCTTTTTCACTAAAACATTTCTGACACTCTGAACATTGATATGGTTTATCTCCTGTATGTACTCTCATATGTCTCACAAGATGGCCTTTTTCGGTAAAATATTTCAGACACTCTGAACACTGAAATGGTTTATCTCCTGTATGTACTCTCATATGTATCACAAGACGGTGTTTTACAGTAAAGCATTTCAGACACACTGAACACTGATATGGTTTATCTCCAGTATGTATTCTCATGTGTGTCACAAGAGTGCTTTTTTCAGTAAAACATTTCAGACACTCTGAACACTGAAATGGTTTATCTCCTGTATGTACTCTCACATGTGCCACAAGCTTTCTTTTTTGATTAAAACGTTTTAGACATTCGGAACACTGATATGGTTTATTTCCTGTATGTACTCTCATGTGTGTCACAAGATTGCCTCTTTGACTAAAACGTTTTAGACATTCGGAACACTGATACGGTTTATCTCCTGTATGTACTCTCATATGTCTCACAAGCTGGTGTTTAAGAGTAAAACATTTCAGACACTCTGAACAGTGAAATGGTTTATCTCCTGTATGTACTCTCATATGTGTCACAAGATTTTGTTTTGTAGTGCTCCATTTCAAACACTCTGAACACTGATATGATTTATCTCCTTTATGTTTCTTCATATTTTTCAAAAGAAGTTATTTTATTTTAAACTATTTTAGTCATTCAACAGTGTTATCATTAATCTTCCTTATGGAGACTGACTACACACAATTTTACTCATAAATATATTACAATGCTAACTTGTTTTTAGGCAAAACTGTTTCTATGAGATTGAACAAGTTCATGTGTTATAAGGCTAACATGATTTTGTTTCATGTGTTGAAAGACTAACATATGTACTTGAATATCCAGGTACTTACTTTTATTATTTTCTCTTCTGTTTAAACTGATTTTTTCCCAAAATTCTTAACTATAATACTACTAACTTGTATTTTTCTTTGAAGTACCATGCAGTTTTTAGATAGAATTCCCAATATCAAAAGAAAAATTCTTTAATTAGCAATACCTGGCCAGTTAAAAATTCACAAGGAGAGATGTTGTCATTCTTGGCGTAGTGATGATATAGTGTCTGGGACGATATAACCAGGAAGTTCCACAAAATACTTCTGCAACACAAACATGAGTCACTATAGTACAATATACCACCAATACAAACACAACATAATGAACCAGAAAACAACAATTTTGTTCTATTAGCACGTTTCAAAAATGAAACTTTTTTCTTACTATTAACACATTTGTCGTTTCCCACCAAGGTAGAGTGGTCCAAAAAAGAAAAACTTTCACCATTATTCAAAACTCTAAACTTACTGTACAAAACATCCATACTTATTATTGTGCCTACTACATACATAGAACACTAAACTCAGATATAAACCCTCCCCTCAAACTTCTCCTTATCAACCTCAACAGAACACATGACCATAACACAAGGCACAGATCACTCTTTGATGTTCCCCATGTCCATCTCACACTATGTAAAAAGTCAATGCACATAAAAGGCCCAAAAATTTTGAATTCATTGCTGTGAATACAAAAGAAAAACTGTTTATCACTTTAAGACTCTTCTTAAAAACCACTTACTCACCCACAACTAAATAAATACTGAATAACTGTATTTCACAAATGTATAACCCGTGACCCTATCAAACCAAGTTTTTAATTACATTAACTAATAGAATAATCCATTCTCTTGAATGCACAGTAACTCATCTAATGTCCATATGAGTTGTTTCTGCACTACAAATTATTGATGTTATTCAATCTGATCAGATTAACAAACTGTATGACTACATATAGTATATTGATCATTTTGTTATATTATACATTGTAATGCTACAAATTTGTACAACTATAATGCTTCATAATTGAAATGTCCCAATTTCATTGTTTTAAAATATTCATTTGTACTTTGTGTTGTAATTTGTTTACTGTAATTTTTACCACTGAATCAATCATTGCTTAGTTAATCTTAAGTTAATTTTACACTTGCCCATAATGTTCTGCATATAAGGGGCTTTTGGCATGTACACCCAATAATTCCTTGTACAACTATGTATCATGTCCAAATAAAAATTATTATTCTTAACCCTTTCAGGGTCAGCAGGCACTCTCCTAAAATTGTTCTCAGGGTCAGAAATTTTTCGAAAAAGAAAAAAAAATTATTTTTTCTTAAGAAATGATAGAGAATCTTTTCCCGATCATAATGACGCCAAAAGTAAGAAATTTGATGGAAAACTTACGGAATTATGCTCTTGCGAAGTTAGCGGTCTCGACTATGTTTAAGCATTGGCGATTACGCCAACTTTGAGCCCTATTTTCAGCCAATTCCAATGTACCAGTCGACAAAAAATCATAACTATTTCGCTAGAACTCCATTTTTTTTATCGAATGAGTACAAGAAACCACCCATTTACCGATTTCAACTAATCAATAATGTGGTCAGAAGTTGGCAATTTTGCCAATTTCACACAAATTTCAAAAGATGGCAATTTCCAAATAGGGTCCATAATAAATAAGACAGACATTCCTAGCACTAAAATAACATTTCCTCTGTTCATTAGTCATGTCCCCAGGGCTCTGTTACATTTCTTTTGCTTTCCACTTTGAATTTTTATTCTCACAAAAAAATAGAAGATTTACTGTTATGCAGTCTACTGCATTAGTGCAGAAATGGTATAATTAATATCAGTGCACTTGTGAAAGAATATTAGACTCACCAGTTGACATGTATTGGATGCATGGCATGATTTGTTTACTTTTGAACTTTGGAAAAAATCGAACATTTCTGCTACTTTGAGCTCAATTTCAAGGTCCTTTTCTTTGTGAAACTAATCAAAATCATCTCAATTCCTGTAATATGTCTTCCATTCCATAAAATGAGACCAAGAAAACTAGAATATATATTAGACCCTCGCCTAACGATGGCATCGCATAACGTTAACCCTTTGACTGTCGCGGCCGTATATATGCGTCTTACGAGGTACCGTGTTTGACGTATATATACTCATAAATTCTAGCGGCTTCAAATCAAGCAGGAGAAAGCTGGTAGGCCCACATGTGAGAGAATGGGTCTGTGTGGTCAGTGTGCACCATATAAAAAAAATCCTGGAGCACGCAGTGCATAATGAGAAAAAAAAACTCCGACCATTTTTTTTAATTAAAATGCCGATTTTGTGGTCTATTTTCGTATAGTATTTACGGTTGTATTCTCAGTTTCTTGGTCTCATTTGATAGAATGGAAAACATATTATAGAAGTAGAGGTGATTTCGATTGATTTTACTATAAAAAGAACCTGGAAATGGAGCTCAAAGTAGGGAAAATGTTTGATTTTTGCCAATGTTCAAAAGCAAACAAATGATGTCATTGTCCAATAAATGTCCAACTAGCCATTCTAATATGCAGTCATGAATGGGTTGATGTTATTTATACAATTATTACAGTATTGCAGTAGTCTGCATAATAGTAAGTCTTCTATTTTTTGTTTGAATAGAAATTCAAAATAGAAAGCAAGAGTAATATCAGAGGGGCCTGGAGACATGACTGATGAACAAAGAAAATGTTATTTTAGAGCCAGGAATGTCTGCACTGTTCATTCTGGACCTTATTTTGAAATTGTCATATATTTTTAATTTTCGTGAAATTGGCCAAATTGCAAATTTCTGACCACATTATTGGGTAGTTGAAATCAGTAAATGGGCAGTTTCTTGTACTCAATCGATAGAAAAAATGGGGTTCTAAAGAAATAGCTATGCGTTTGGTCGACTGGAACAATGGAATTAGCCGAAAACAGGGCTCAAAGTGGGCGAAATCGCCGATTTGTAAATATCGCCGAGGTCGCTAACTTCGCCGAGAGCATAATTCCGCTAGTTTTCCATCAAATTTTGTTTTTTTGGTGTCATTGCAATCGGGAAAAGATTCTCTATCATTTCATAAGAAATTTTTTTTTTTTTTTTTTTTAAATTTTGCGACACCAGGAGACACCTCAGGATTGGGGGTTGCGACAGTCAAAGGGTTAAATCTGCCTAGCAATACATTTTAACGCAAAAATTTTGCCTCACCTAGCGCTAAAAAACTCGCTCAACACTATTCGTCCGAGACACGTCTATGTGCAGCCTGAGCCAGCCTCACTTGTTCCGTGGGTGGCAGTGTTTACAAGCCAGCCTCCACAGTCACATCCAAGCACACAATCAGAACATTTCATATTATCACAGCGTTTTTAGTGATTTCACCTGCAAAATAAGTGACCATAGGCCCCAAGAAAGCTTCTAGTGCCAACCCTGTGGTAAAAAGGGTGAGAAATACTATCGTACCACAGTCAGCTGCTGCTGCACCACCGTCAGCTGTTGCTGGACCAGTCAGCTGTTGCTGCACCACAGCTGCTGCTGCACCACAGTCAGCTGCTGCTGCACCACCATCAGCTGTTGCTGGACCAGTCAGCTGTTGCTGCACCACAGCTGCTGCTGCACTACAGTCAGCTGCTGCTGCACCACAGCTGCTGCTGCACCATGGTCAGCTGTTGCTGCACCACAGTCAGCTGTTGCTGTTGCTGCACCACCATCAACTGTATTACTCGAAGTTGTGGAGAGTGTGTTGTTGGTATGGCTTAACATGAAACAATTACCGAGAAACGATTAACCCCAGAGGGTTAACCACCCAGGATAACCCACGAAAGTCAGTGCATCATCAAGGACTAAATTATTTCCATTGGGGTCCTTAATCTTGTCCCCCAGGATGCAACCCACAACAGTTGACTAACACCCAGGTGAACAGGAAAAAATGCCTGGAACTAGTGCTCATATTGGTGAGGTTAGTGGGGAGGATGTGGAAGAGTTGGTGGAGGAGAACAATGAAGAACTAACCACTGATGAGCAGCTAGATCATCTTCAACAGCAAGAGGCCAGACCTGAAGAAACTGCTTCAGAGGGGAGAGAGAAATTGAAGAAGTTGCCTACTTCAAAGATTAAGGAAATGTGTGCAATGTGGCTTAAAGTGCAAATCTTTTTTTGATAAAAATCACCCTGACACAGCTATTGCAAGCCATGCTGGTGACTATTACACTGACAATGTTGTGAAACACTTTAGGAAAGTCATAAAGGAATGAGAGGTACAGGCCTCTATGGACAGATATGTTGTGCGACAGAGGTCCAGTGACTCCGAAGCTGGTCCTAGTGGCATTAAAAGAAGAAGGGAAGTAACCCCAGAAAAGGACTTGCTACATCAAGTCCTAATGGAAGGGGATTCCCCTTCTAAACACTAAGACCATCCACACTCTCCCCTCCTCCCATCATATCAATTATCACCAGATCTTCAATAAAGGTAAGTGTCATGTATTGTACATCTCTTCTTCAGTTTGTGTGTATTAAAATTAATATTTCATGTGGCAAAAAATTTTTTTTTTCATACTTTGGGGTGTCTTGCATGGATTAATTTGATTTCCATTATTTCTTATGGGGAAAATTAATTCGCCTAACGATAATTTCGCCTAACGTTGAGCTCTCAGGAATGGATTAAAATCATTAGGCGAGGGTCCACTGTAACCATAAATAGCGTATGAAAATACAGTGGACCCCCGCATACCGTACGCATCGCATACCGTACAATCCGCATACCGGACGCTTTGATCGCAAAAATTTTGCCTCGCATACCGCCCAAAAACGCGCTCACCGCCCTTCGTCCGAGACGCGTCCAATGTGCGGCCTGAGCCACGCTCACATGTTCCGCCGGTGGCATTGTTTACCAGCCAGCCTCCGCGGTAACATCCAAGCATACAATCGGAACATTTCGTATTATTACAGTGTTTTTGATGATTTTTTCTGGAAAATAAGTGACCATGGGCCCCAAGAAAGCTTCTAGTGCCAACCCTACAGCAATAAGGGTGAGAATTACTATAGAGATGAAGAAAAAGATCATTGATAAGTATGAAAGTGGAGTGCGTGTCTCCGAGCTGGCCAGGTTGTATAATAAACCCCAATCAACCATCGCTACTATTGGTGGTACAGCTGCTGCTGCTGCTGTACCACCGTCAGCTGCTGCTGCACTGTCAGCTGCTGCTGCACTGTCAGCTGCTGCTGCACTGTCAGCTGCTGCTGCACTGTCAGCTGCTGCTGCTGTTGTACCACCGTCAGCTGCTGCTGCTGCTGTAGTACCGTCTGCTGCTGCTGTAGCATCGTCTGCTGCTGCTGTAGCATCGTCTGCTGCTGCTGTAGCATCGTCTGCTGCTGCTGTATCATCGTCTGCTGCTGCTGTAGCATCGTCTGCTGCTGCTGTAGCATCGTCTGTTGCTGCTGTAGCATCGTCTGCTGCTGCTGTAGCATCGTCTGTTGCTGCTGTAGCATCGTCTGTTGCTGCTGTAGCATCGTCTGCTGCTGCTGTAGCATCGTCTGTTGCTGCTGTAGCATCGTCTGTTGCTGCTGTACCACCGTCAGCTGCTGCTGCTGTTGTACCACCGTCAGCTGCTGCTGCTGCTGTAGTACCATCTGCTGCTGCTGTAGCATTGTCTGCTGCTGCTGTAGCATCGTCTGCTGCTGCTGTAGCACTGTCAGCTGCTGCTGCTGTTGTACCACCGTCAGCTGCTGCTGCTGCTGCTGTAGTACCATCTGCTGCTGCTGTAGTACCGTCTGCTGCTGCTGTAGCATCGTCTGCTGCTGCTGTAGCATCGTCTGCTGCTGCTGTAGCACTGTCAGCTGCTGCTGCTGCTGCTGCTGCTGTAGCACTGTCAGCTGCTGCTGTAGCACCGTTGTTGGTGTGGCTTATTGAGAATACCAAGAAACAATTAACCCCAGAGGATTTGCCACCCAGGATAACCCAAAAAAGTCAGTGTCATCGAAGACTGTCTAACTTATTTCCATTGGGGTCCTTAATCTTGTCTCCTAGGATGCAACCCACACCAGTCGACTAACACCCAGGTGAACAGGGAAAAATGCCTGGAACTAGTGCTCATATTGGTGAATTTAAAGCCAGCAAAGGTTGGTTTGAGAGATTTAAGAATCGTAGTGGCATACACAGTGTGATAAGGCCTGTTCTGGAAGAAAATGCCAAACAGGACCTACAGTACTCAGGAGGAAAAGGCACTCCCAGGACACAGTGTCTCATCAGTCATTGCTGCATCTTCAATAAAGGTAAGTGTCATTTATTCTTCATTTAGTAGAGTAGTAAGATAAGATAAGATAAGATTTCGTTCGGATTTTTAACCCCGGAGGGTTAGCCACCCAGGATAACCCAAGAAAGTCAGTGCGTCATCGAGGACTGTCTAACTTATTTCCATTGGGGTCCTTAATCTTGTCCCCCAGGATGCGACCCACACCAGTCGACTAACACCCAGGTACCTATTTGCTGCTAGGTGAACAGGACAACAGGTGTAAGGAAACGTGTCGAAATGTTTCCACCCACCGGGAATCGAACCCGGGCCCTCCGTGTGTGAAGCGGGAGCTTTAGCCACCAGGCCACCGGGCCACAATATATACTGTGCATGTACTACTCTACTATTGTGCATGTATCCTTCTCTTTGTGTGTAGGAAAATGTATATTTCATGTGGTAATTTTTTTTTTTTCATACTTTTGGGTGTCTTGTACGGATTAATTTGATTTCCATTATTTCTTATGGGAAAAATTCATTCGCATACCGAACATTTCGCATAACAACCAGCCCTCTTGCACGGATTAAGGTCGCTATGCGGGGGTCCACTGTACACTGCAAAAACATGGTTGGAGTTTTTTTTTCTTATTATGCACTGTGTGCCGCAGGATTTTTTTATACTGTGCACATTGACCACATAGACCCATTCTTTCGTATGTAGGCCTACCAGCTTTCTCTCGCTAGATTTGAAGGCGCTAGAATTTATGCGTACCAGTACGGCACCAACCCTGGCATGCAAGCCGTACTAGTATGGCACCAACCCTGAAAGGGTTAATAATAATAAAAATAATAATAATAATATTATTATTATTCACTCCATCACTGCCTTCCCAGAGGTGCACTTACACTACAGTTATAAAACTGCAACATAAACATCCCTCCTTCAGCGTGTAGACACTGAACTTGCAATCTCCAGGACTCAAGTCTCGCCTGCCAGTTTCCCTGAATTCCTTCATAAATATCACCTTGCTTACACACCAACAGCACGTCAAGTCCTAAAACCCATTTGTCTTCATTCACTCCCATCTAACATGCTCATGCATGACTGCTGGAAGTCCAAGCTCCTCGCACACAAAACCTACTTTACCCTCTTCCTCCAATCTTTCCTAGGCCAACCTCTATCTCACCTTCCTTCCACTACAGATTTATACACTCTCGAAGTCATACTGCTTTGTTCCATCCGCTCTACGTGTCTGAACCACCTCAACAACCCCTCCTCAGCCCTCTGGATAATAGTTTTGGTAATCCCACGCCTCCTAATAATTTCCAAGCTACAAATTCTCTGCATTATATTCACACCACACAATGCCCTCCGACACATCTCCAATGCCTCCTGCCTTCTCCTTACTGCAACATTCACCATCCATGCTTTGCACCTACATAAGACCCTATAACTATACTTTCATACATTCTCCCCTTTGCTTTAATGGACAAAGTTCTTTGTCTACACAGACTCCTCAGTGTACCATTCACCTTTTTCCCTTTGTCAATTTTATGATTCACCTCATCTTTCAGAAACCCATCTGCTGACACGTCCACTCCTAAATATCTGAATACATTCATCTCCTCCATACTCTTTCCCTCCAATCTGATACTGAATCTTTCGATAACTAATTTTTTTTGTAATTCAAATCACCTTACTCTTTCCTATATTAATTTTAATTTTCTTCTATTACATACCCTACCAAACTCATCCACGAACCTCTGCCACTTCTCTTCAGAATCTCCCAAAAGCAGAGTGTCATCAGCAAAGAGCAACTGTGATAACTATTACTTTGTGTTAGATTCTTTATCTTTTAACCCCACACCTCTTGCCAACACCCGAGCATTCACTTCTCTTACAACCTCATCTATAAAGATACTGAACAACCATGGTGACATCACACATCCTTGTCTAAGGCATACTTTTACTGAGAAATAATCTCCCTCTCTCCTGCATACTCTAACCTGAGTCTCACTATCCTTGTAAAAACTTTTCACTGCTTTCAATAACCTACCTCCTACTCCATACATTTGCAATGTCTGCCACATTGTCCCCCTGTCCACCCTGTCATATGCCTTTTCCAAATCCATAAATGCCACAAAAAACCTCTTTACTCTTATCTATGTACTGTTCACCTATATGTTTCACTGTAAACATTTGTTCTACACACCCCCTACCCTTCCTAAAGCCCCCTTGTTCACCTGCTATTCTACTCTCCATCTTACTCTTAATTCATTCAATAATAACTCTACCTTACACTTTACCAGGTAAACTCAACAGACTTATTACCCTATGACTTTTCCACTCTCTTTTGTCCCCTTTGCCTTTATACAAAGGAACTATACACACTCTCTGCCAATCCCTAGGTACCTTACCCTCTTCCACACATTTATTAAATAAAAGCACCAGCCACTCCAAACTATATCCCCACCTGCTTTTAACATTTCTATCTTTATCCTACCATTCCCTTCTGCTTTACCCCATTCATTCTACCCACTGCCTCACAAACTTTCCCCACACTCACAACTCGCTCCTCCTCACTCCAACAAGATTTTATTCCTCCTTGCCCTATAAACGAAATCACAGCATCCCTATCTTCATCAACACTTAACAGTTCCTCAAAATATTCCCTCCATCTTCCCGATACCTCTAACTCTTCTTTTAATAACTCTCCTCTCCTATTTTTAACTATCAAAGCCATTCATTCACTAGGCTTCCTCAGCTTATTCATCTTGCTCAAAAACTTTTTCTTATTTTCAACAAAATTTGTTGATGACAACTTACCCCCTCTTTCATCTGCTCTCTTTTTACATTGCTTCACTAATCTCTTAACCTCTCTTTTCCTCTCCATATACTCTTCCCTCCTTGCATCACTTCTACTTTGTAAAAACCTCTCATATGCTAACTTTTTCTCTCTTACTACTCTCTTTACATCATCATTCCACCAATCACTCTTCTTTCCTCCCGCACCCACTTTCCTGTAACCACAAATTTCTGCTGAACACTCTAACACTACATTCTTAACCCTTACCACATATACCTTCTACCCCCATTGCCTATACTCTCACTAGCCCATCTCTCCTTCAACAGTTGTTTATATCTTACCCTAACTGCCTCCTCCTTGAGCTTATAAACTTTACTCTCACTAGCCCATCTCTCCTCCAACAGTTGTTTATATCTTACCCTAACTGCCTCCTCCTTGAGCTTATAAACTTTACTCTCACTAGCCCATCTCTCCTTCAACAGTTGTTTATATCTTACCCTAACTGCCTCCTCCTTGAGCTTATAAACTTTACTCTCACTAGCCCATCTCTCCTTGTTTACCTGGAGTTTACCTGGAGAGAGTTTCGGGGGTCAACGCCCCCGCGGCCCGGTCTGTGACCAGGCCTCCTGGTGGATCAGCGCCTGATCAACCAGGCTGTTGCTGCTGGCTGCACGCAAACCAACGTACGAGCCACAGCCCGGCTGATCAGGAACTGCCTTTAGGTGCTTGTCCAGTGCCAGCTTGAAGACTGCCAGGGGTCTGTTGGTAATCCCCCTTATGTGTGCTGGGAGGCAGTTGAACAGTCTCGGTCCCCTGACACTTATTGTATGGTCTCTTAACGTGCTAGTGACACCCCTGCTTTTCATTGGGGGGATGGTGCATCGTCTGCCAAGTCTTTTGCTTTCGTAGTGAGTGATTTTCGTGTGCAAGTTCGGTACTAGTCCCTCTAGGATTTTCCAGGTGTATATAATCATGTATCTCTCCCTCCTGCGTTCCAGGGAATACAGGTTTAGAAACCTCAAGCGCTCCCAGTAATTGAGGTGTTTTATCTCCGTTATGCGCGCCGTGAAAGTTCTCTGTACATTTTCTAGGTCGGCAATTTCACCTGCCTTGAAAGGTGCTGTTAGAGTGCAGCAATATTCCAGCCTAGATAGAACAAGTGACCTGAAGAGTGTCATCATGGGCTTGGCCTCCCTAGTTTTGAAGGTTCTCATTATCCATCCTGTCATTTTTCTAGCAGATGCGATTGATACAATGTTATGGTCCTTGAAGGTGAGATCCTCCGACATAATCACTCCCAGGTCTTTGACGTTGGTGTTTCGCTCTATTTTGTGGCCAGAATTTGTTTTGTACTCTGATGAAGATTTAATTTCCTCATGTTTACCATATCTGAGTAATTGAAATTTCTCATCGTTGAACTTCATATTGTTTTCTGCAGCCCACTGAAAGATTTGGTTGATGTCCGCCTGGAGCCTTGCAGTGTCTGCAATGGAAGACACTGTCATGCAGATTCGGGTGTCATCTGCAAAGGAAGACACGGTGCTGTGGCTGACATCCTTGTCTATGTCGGATATGAGGATGAGGAACAAGATGGGAGCTAGTACTGTGCCTTGTGGAACAGAGCTTTTCACCGTAGCTGCCTCGGACTTTACTCTGTTGACGACTACTCTCTGTGTTCTGTTAGTGAGGAAATTATAGATCCATCGACCAACTTTTCCTGTTATTCCTTTAGCGCGCATTTTGTGCGCTATTACGCCATGGTCACACTTGTCGAAGGCTTTTGCAAAGTCTGTATATATTACATCTGCATTCTTTTTGTCTTCTAGTGCATTTAGGACCTTGTCGTAGTGATCCAGTAGTTGAGACAGACAGGAGCGACCTGTTCTAAACCCATGTTGCCCTGGGTTGTGTAACTGATGGGTTTCTAGATGGGTGGTGATCTTGTTTATATCTTACCCTAACTGCCTCCTCCTTGACCTTATAAACTTTCACCTCTCTCTTACATACTAATTTTAAATTTTTAATAACTACAAGAAGTAAAAAATGTTTTCACCCATGATATCTAAGTTTATTGGAATAGATCTTAAGATAATTGACATGTTGAATATGTGGTGTGGTGGACAGTGGTGTGGTGGACAGTGGTGTGGTGGACAGTGGTGTGGTGGACAGTGGTGTGGTGGACAGTGGTGTGGTGCACAGTGGTGTGGTGGACAGTGGTATGGTGGACAGTGGTGTGGTGGACAGTGGTGTGGTGGACAGTGGTGTGGTGGACAGTGGTGTGGTGGACAGTGGTGTGGTGGACAGTGATGTGGTGGACAGTGGTGTGGTGGACAGTGGTGTGGTGGACAGTGGTGTGGTGGACAGTGGTGTGGTGGACAGTGGTGTGGTGGACAGTGGTGTGGTGGACAGTGATGTGGTGGACAGTGGTGTGGTGGACAGTGGTGTGGTGGACAGTGGTGTGGTGGACAGTGGTGTGGTGGACAGTGGTATGGTGGACAGTGGTGTGGTGGACAGTGGTGTGGTGGACAGTGGTGTGGTGGACAGTGGTGTGGTGGACAGTGGTGTGGTGGACAGTGGTGTGGTGGACAGTGATGTGGTGGACAGTGGTGTGGTGGACAGTGGTGTGGTGGACAGTGGTGTGGTGGACAGTGATGTGGTGGACAGTGGTGTGGTGGACAGTGGTGTGGTGGACAGTGGTGTGGTGGACAGTGGTGTGGTGGACAGTGGTGTGGTGGACAGTGGTGTGGTGGACAGTGGTGTGGTGGACAGTGGTGTGGTGGACAGTGATGTGGTGGACAGTGGTGTGGTGCACAGTGGTGTGGTGGACAGTGGTGTGGTGGACAGTGGTGTGGTGGACAGTAGTGTGGTGGAGAGTGGTGTGGAGGACAGTGGTGTGGTGGACAGTGGAGTGGTGGACAGTGGTGTGGTGGACAGTGGTGTGGTGGACAGTGGTGTGGTGGACAGTGGTGTGGTGGACAGTGGTGTGGTGGACAGTGATGTGGTGGACAGTGGTGTGGTGGACAGTGGTGTGGTGGACAGTGATGTGGTGGACAGTGGTGTGGTGGACAGTGGTGTGGTGGACAGTGGTGTGGTGGACAGTGATGTGGTGGACAGTGGTGTGGTGGACAGTGGTGTGGTGGACAGTGGTGTGGTGGACAGTGGTGTGGTGGACAGTGGTGTGGTGGACAGTGGTGTGGTGGACAGTGATGTGGTGGACAGTGGTGTGGTGCACAGTGGTGTGGTGGACAGTGGTGTGGTGGACAGTGGTGTGGTGGACAGTGGTGTGGTGGACAGTGGTGTGGTGGACAGTGGTGTGGTGGACAGTGGAGTGGTGGACAGTGGTGTGGTGGACAGTGGTGTGGTGGACAGTGGTGTGGTGGACAGTGGTGTGGTGGACAGTGGTATGGTGGACAGTGGTGTGGTGGACAGTGATGTGGTGGACAGTGGTGTGGTGGACAGTGGTGTGGTGGACAGTGGTGTGGTGGACAGTGGTGTGGTGGACAGTGGTGTGGTGGACAGTGGTGTGGTGGACAGTGGTGTGGTGGACAGTGGTGTGGACAGTGGTGTGGTGGACAGTGGTGTGGTGGACAGTGGTGTGGTGGACAGTGATGTGGTGGACAATGGTGTGGTGGACAGTGGTGTGGTGGACAGTGGTGTGGTGGACAATGGTGTGGTGGACAGTGGTGTGGTGGACAGTGGTGTGGTGGACATTGGTGTGGAGGACAGTGGTGTGGTGGACAGTGATGTGGTGGACAGTGGTGTGGTGGACAGTGATGTGGTGGACAGTGGTGTGGTGGACAGTGATGTGGTGGACAGTGGTGTGGTGGACAGTGATGTGGACAGTGGTATGGTGGACAGTGGTGTGGGGGACAGTGGTGTGGTGGACAGTGGTGTGGTGGACAGTGGTATGGTGGACAGTGGTGTGGTGGACAGTGGTGTGGTGGACATTGGTGTGGTGGACAGTGGTGTGGTGGACAGTGGTGTGGTGGACAGTGATGTGGTGGACAGTAGTGGTGGACAGTGTTATGGTGGACAGTGATGTGGTGGACAGTGGTGTGGACAGTGGTGTGGTGGACAGTGGTGTGGTGGACAGTGGTGTGGTGGACAGTGGTATGGTGGACAGTGGTATGGTGGACAGTGGTGTGGTGGACAGTGGTATGGTGGACAGTGGTGTGATGGACAGTGGTGTGGTGGACAGTGGTATGGTGGACAATGATGCAGTGGACAGTGGTGTGGTGGACAGTGATGCAGTGGACAGTGGTGTAGTAGACAGTGGTGTGGTGGACAGTGGTGTTGTGGAAAGTGGCGTGGTGGACAGTGGTATGGTGGACAGTGGTGTGGTGGACAGTGGTGTGGTGGACAGTGGAGTAGTGGACAGTGGTGTGGTGGACAGTGGAGTGGTGGACAGTGGTGTGGTGGACAGTGGTATGGTGGACAGTGGTATGGTGGACAGTGGTGTGGTGGACAGTGGTGTGGTGGACAGTGGTGTGCTGGACAATGGTGTGGTGGACAGTGGTGTGGTGGACAGTGGTGTGGTGGACAGTGATGTGGTGGACAATGTTGTGGTGGACAGTGGTGTGGTGGACAGTGGTCTGGTGCACAATGGTGTGGTGGACAGTGGTGTGGTGGACAGTGGTGTGGTGGACAGTGGTGTGGTGGACAGTGATGTGGTGGACAGTGATGTGGTGGACAGTGGTGTGGTGGACAGTGATGTGGTGGACATTGGTGTGGTGGACAGTGATGTGGTGGACAGTGGTGTGGTGGACAGTGGTGTGGTGGACAGTGGTATGGTGGACAGTGGTGTGGTGGACAGTGGTGTGGTGGACATTGGTGTGGTGGACAGTGATGTGGTGCACAGTGGTGTGGTGGACAGTGATGTGGTGGACAGTGGTGTGGTGGACAGTGATGTGGTGGACAGTGATGTGGTGGACAGTGGTATGGTGGACAGTGGTGTGGTGGACAGTGGTGTGGTGGACAGTGGTGTGGTGGACAGTGGTGTGGTGGACATTGGTGTGGAGGACAGTGGTGTGGTGGACAGTGATGTGGTGGACAGTGGTGTGGTGGACAGTGATGTGGTGGACAGTGGTGTGGTGGACAGTGATGTGGTGGACATTGGTGTGGTGGACAGTGATGTGGTGGACAGTGGTATGGTGGACAGTGGTGTGGTGGACAGTGGTGTGGTGGACAGTGGTGTGGTGGACAGTGGTATGGTGGACAGTGGTGTGGTGGACAGTGGTGTGGTGGACATTGGTGTGATGGACAGTGGTGTGGTGGACAGTGGTGTGGTGGACAGTGATGTGGTGGACAGTAGTGGTGGACAGTGATGTGGTGGACAGTGGTGTGGACAGTGGTGTGGTGGACAGTGGTGTGGTGGACAGTGGTGTGGTGGACAGTGGTGTGGTGGACAGTGGTATGGTGGACAGTGGTATGGTGGACAGTGGTGTGGTGGACAGTGGTATGGCAGACAGTGGTGTGATGGACAGTGGTGTGGTGGACAGTGGTATGGTGGACAATGATGCAGTGGACAGTGGTGTGGTGGACAGTGATGCAGTGGACAGTGGTGTAGTAGACAGTGGTGTGGTGGACAGTGGTGTTGTGGAAAGTGGCATGGTGGACAGTGGTATGGTGGACAGTGGTGTGGTGGACAGTGGTGTGGTGGACAGTGGTGTGGTGGACAGTGGAGTAGTGGACAGTGGTGTGGTGGACAGTGGAGTGGTGGACAGTGGTGTGGTGGACAGTGGTGTGGTGGACAGTGGTGTGGTGGACAGTGGTGTGGTGGACAGTGGTGTGGTGGACAGTGATGTGGTGGACAGTGGTGTGGTGGACAGTGGTGTGGTGGACAGTGATGTGGTGGACAGTGGTGTGGTGGACAGTGGTGTGGTGGACAATGGTGTGGTGGACAGTGGTATGGTGGACAGTGGTGTGGTGGACAGTGATGTGGTGGACAGTGGTGTGGTGGACAGTGGTATGGTGGACAGTGGAGTGGTGGACAGTGGTGTGGTGGACAGTGGTATGGTGGACAGTGGTGTGGTGGACAGTGGTGTGGTGGACAGTGGTGTGGTGGACAGTGGTGTGGTGGACAGTGATGTGGTGGACAGTGGTGTGGTGGACAGTGGTGTGGTGGACAGTGGTGTGGTGGACAGTGGTGTGGTGGACAGTGGTGTGGTGGACAGTGGCATGGTGGACAGTGGTATGGTGGACACTGGTGTGGTGAACAGTGGTGTGGTGGACAGTGGTATGGTGGACAGTGGTGTGGTGGACTGTGGTATGGTGGACAGTGGTGTGGTGGACAGTGGTGTGGTGGACAGTGGTGTGGTGGACAGTGGTGTGGTGGACAGTGGTGTGGTGGACAGTGGTGTGGTGGACAGTGGTGTGGTGGACAGTGGTGTGGTGGACGGTGGTGTGGTTTATGGTGGTGTGGTGGACAGTGGTGTGGTGGACAGTGGTGTGGTGGACAGTGGTGTGGTGGACAGTGGTGTGGTGGACAGTGGTGTAGTGGACAGTGGTGTGGTGGACAGTGGTGTGGTGGACGGTGGTGTGGTGGACAGTGGTGTGGTGGACAGTGGTATGGTAGACAGTGCTGCAGTGGACAGTGGTGTAGTAGACAGTGGTGTGGTGGACAGTGGTGTTGTGGAAAGTGGCATGGTGGACAGTAGCATGTGGACAATGGTGTTGTGGTCAGTGGTGTGGTGGACAGAGGTGTGGTGGACAGTAGTTTGGTGGACAGTGGTGTGCTGGAGAGTGGAGTGGTGGAGAGTTGTGTGGTGTAGTGTTATAGACAGTGGTCAGGTTGACAGTGGTAACATAAGAAAGGAGGAACACTGCAGGAGGCCTGCTGGCCCATACTAGGCAGGTCCTTTACAATTCATCCCACTAACAAAACATTTGCCCAACCCAATTTTCAATGCCACCCAAGAAATAAGCTCTGATGTGAAAGTCCAACTCAAATCCAACCCCTCCCACTCATGTACTTATCCAACCTAAATTTGAAACTACCCAAAGTCCCAGCCTCAATAACCCAACTACGTAGACTGTTCCACTCATCAACTACCCTATTTCCAAACCAATACTTTCCTATGTCCTTTCTAAATCTAAACTTATCTAATTTAAATCCATTACTGCGGGTTCTCTCTTGGAGAGACATCCTCAAGACCTTATTAATACCCCCTTTATTAATACCTATCTTCCACTTATACACTTCGATCAGGTCTCCCCTCATTCTTCGTCTAACAAGTGAATGTAACTTAAGAGTCTTCAATCTTTCTTCATAAGGAAGATTTCTAATGCTATGTATTAATTTAGTCATCCTACGCTGAATGTTTTCTAACGAATTTATGTCCATTCTGTAATATGGAGACCAGAACTGAGCTGCATAATCTAGGTGAGGCCTTACTAATGATGTATAAAGCTGCAGTATGACCTCTGGACTTCTGTTGCTTACACTTCTTGATATAAATCCCAGTAATCTATTTGCCTTATTACGTACGCTTAGGCATTGCTGTCTTGGTTTAAGGTTGCTACTCACCATAACCCCCAAGTCCTTTTCGCAATCTGTATGGCTAAGTTCTACATCATTTAACTTATAAGTACTAGGGTTATGGGCACTCCCAAGCTTCAGAACCTTGCATTTATCTACATTGAACTGCATCTGCCACTTTTCTGACCAAGAATAGAGTTTGTTTAAATCCTCCTGAAGTTCCATAACATCTACGTTTGAATCAATTATCCTACCTATCTTTGTGTCATCGGCGAATTTGCTCATATCGCTAGTAATTCCCTCATCAAGATCATTGATATATATTATAAACAACAACGGGCCCAAGACTGATCCCTGTGGAACGCCACTTGTTACAGATCCCCACTCGGATTTAACCCCATTTATGGACACTCTCTGCTTCCTGTGAGTGAGCCATGACTCGATCCACGAGAGTACTTTTCCCCCAATGCCATGAGCCGCCACTTTCTTTAACAGTCTATGGTGCGGAACTCTATCAAAAACCTTACTAAAATCTAAGTAAATAATATCAAATTCTTTATCGTGGTCAACAGCCTCAAAAGCTTTACTGAAGAAAGTTAATAAATTAGTTAGACAAGACCGGCCTCTTGTGAATCCATGCTGAGTATCATTAATCAAGCTATGCTTATCGAGATGGCTTCTTATAATCTCAGCTATAATTGACTCTAGTAATTTGCCTACAATTGAGGTCAGGGTTATTGGGCGGTAATTTGACGGTAACGACTTGTCCCCTGTTTTAAAAATAGGAATTACATTAGCCATCTTCCACATATCAGACACTACACCTGTTTGAAGAGATAAATTAAAAATATTAGTTAATGGTTCACAGAGTTCCATTTTGCATTCCTTAAGAACCCTTGAAAAAAACTCATCAGGACCCGGCGACTTATTTTGCTTCAGTCTGTCTATCTGCTTCACAACCATTTCACTAGTGACTGTGATGTTACATAATTTATCTTCTTCTAGCCCACTATAAAAATTAATTACTGGAATATTGTTAGTGTCTTCCTGTTTAAAAACTGAGAGAAAATAATTATTAAAAAATCGAGCACATTTCATTCTCTTTGCCAGTAAGGTGCCCATAGTTATTTTTAAGGGGACCTATCTTATCTCTAACTTTTGTTCTATAGACCTGGAAAAAACTTTTTGGGTTAGTTTTAGAATCCCTAGCAACTTTAATTTCATAGTCCCTTTTAGCTTTTCTTAGGCCCACAGGATGGGTATGGGGTGCATAATAAACATATTAAACTTAACTAACTTTTTAATGTCCCTCTTAATGTCAATATACTGATTCATAAGTGGACAGTGGTGTGGTGGACAGTGGTGTGGTGGACAGTGGTGTGGTGGCCAGAGGTGTGGTGGACAGTGGTGTGGTGGAGAGTGGAGAGGTGTGGTGGAGAGTGGAGTGGTGGAGAGTGGAGTAGTGGAGAGTGGTGTGGTGAAGAGTGGTCTGGTGTAGAGTGGTGTGGTGGAGACGTGTGGTGTAGAGTGCTGTGGTGGAGATGTGTGGTGTAGAGTGGTGTGGTGGAGAGTGGTGTGGTGGAGAGCAGTGTGGTGGAGATGATGTGGAGGAGAGTGGTGTGATGGGGAGCAGTGTGGTGGAGATGATGTGGAGGAGAGTGGTGTGGTGGACAGTTGTGTGGTGGACAGTAGTGTGGTGGAGAATGGTGTGGGAGAGAGTGTTGAGGTGGAGCATGGAGTGGTGTAGTGGAGATTGGTGTGGTGGACAGTGATGAGGTAGACAGTGGTGTGGTGGAGGGTGGTGTGGTGGACAGTGGTGTGGTGGACAGTGGTGTGGAGGAGAGTGGACTGGGAGAGAGTGATGTGGTGGTTTGGTGTGGAGGAGAGTGGTGTGGTGGAGAGAAGTGTAGTGCACAGTGGAGTGGTGTGGTGGACAGTGGAGTGGTGTGGTGGACAATGGAGTTGTGGAGAGTGGTGAGCTCTTGAGGGATGTACTAGAGAGTGGTGTGGAGGACAGTGATGAGGTGGAGAGTGGTGTAGTGGAGAGTGGAATGGTGTGGTGGATGGTGTTGTGGTGGAAGGTGTTGTGGTGGACAGTGGTGTGGTGGACAGTGGTGTGGTGGACAGTGGTGTGGTAGACAGTGATGTAGTGAACAGTGATGTGGTGGACAGCGGTGTGGTGGAGAGTGGTGTGGTGAACAGTGTTGTAGTGGACAAAGGTGTGGTGGAGAGTGGTGTGGTTCAGAGGTGTGGTGGAGAGAGCTGTGGAGGAGAGTGATGTGTTGGAGAGTGGAGTGGTGTGGTGGACAGTTGTGTGGTGGACAATGGTGTGGTGTAGAGTGGATAGGTAAACAGAGGTGAGGTGGAGAGAGGTGTGGTAGAGAATGGTCTGGTTGACAGAGGTGTGGTGGAGAGTGGTGTGATGGAGAGTTTTGTGGTGGAGAGTGGTGTGGTGGAGAGTTGTGTGGTGGAGAGTGGTGTGGTGGAGAGTGGTGTGGTGGAGAGTGGTGTGGTGGACAGAGGTGTGGCTTACAGAGGTGTGGTGGACAGTGGTGTGGTGGGCAGTGGTGTGATGGACAGTGGTGTAGTGGACAGTGGTGTGATGGACAGTGGAGTGGTGGACAGTGGTGTAATGGACAGTGGTATGGGGGAGAGGTGAGGTGGAGAGTGGAGTGGTGTGGTGTTATGGACAGTGGTCAGGTTGACAATGGTGTGGTGGGCAGTGGTGTGGTGGGCAGTGGTGTGGTGGACAGTGGTCAGGTTGACAATGGTTTGGTGGGCAGTGGTGTGGTGGGCAGTGGTGTGGTGGACAGTGGTGTGGTGCGCAGTGGTGTGGTGGACAGTGGTGTGGTGGGCAGTGGTGTGGTGGACAGTGGTGTGGTGGGCAGTGGTGTGGTGGACAGTGGTGTGGTGGACAGTGGTGTGGTGGACAGTGGTGTGGTGGACAGTGGTGTGGTGGACAGTGGTGTGGTGGACAGTGGTGTGGTGGACAGTGGTGTGGTGGACAGTGGTGTGGTGGACAGTGGTGTGGTGGACAGTGGTGTGGTGGACAGTGGTGTGGTGGACAGTGGTGTGGTGGACAGTGGTGTGGTGGAGAGTGTTGTGGTGGACAGTGGTGTGGATTACAGAGTGATGGCGATGATGGCAGCAGTGGCAGCATCCAACAATGATGGCAGCAGTGGCAGCATCCAACAATGATGGCAGCAGTGGCAGCATCCAACAATGATGGCAGCAGTGGCAGCATCCAACAATGATGGCAGCAGTGGCAGGATCCAACAATGATGGCAGCAGTGGCAGCATCCAACAATGATGGCAGCAGTGGCAGCATCCAACAATGATGGCAGCAGTGGCAGCATCCAACAATGATGGCAGCAGTGGCAGCATCCAACAATGATGGCAGCAGTGGCAGGATCCAACAATGATGGCAACAGTGGCAGGATCCAACAATGATGGCAGCAGTGGCAGGATCCAACAATGATGGCAGCAGTGGCAGCATCCAACAATGATGGCAGCAGTGGCAGCATCCAACAATGATGGCAGCAGTGGCAGGATCCAACAATGATGGCAGCAGCGGCAGCATCCAACAATGATAGCAGCAGTGGCAGGATCCAACAATGATGGCAGCAGTGGTAGCATCCAACAATGATGGCAGCAGTGGCAGCATCCAACAATGATGACAGCAGTGGCAGCATCCAACAATGATGGCAGCAGTGGCAGGATCCAACAATGATGGCAGCAGTGGCAGCATCCAACAATGATGGCAGCAGTGGCAGGATCCAACAATGATGGCAGCAGTGGCAGCATCCAACAATGATGGCAGCAGTGGCAGGATCCAACAATGATGGCAGCAGTGGCAGCATCCAACAATGATGGCAGCAGTGGCAGCATCCAACAATGATGGCAGCAGTGGCAGGATCCAACAATGATGGCAGCAGTGGCAGCATCCAACAATGATGGCAGCAGTGGCAGCATCCAACAATGATGGCAGCAGTGGCAGCATCCAACAATGATGGCAGCAGTGGCAGTATCCAACAATGATGGCAGCAGTGGCAGCATCCAACAATGATGGCAGCAGTGGCAGCATCCAACAATGATGGCAGCAGTGGCAGGATCCAACAATGATGGCAGCAGTGGCAGGATCCAACAATGATGGCAGCAGTGGCAGCATCCAACAATGATGGCAGCAGTGGCAGCATCCAACAATGATGGCAGCAGTGGCAGGATCCAACAATGATGGCAGCAGCAGCAGCATCCAACAATGATAGCAGCAGTGGCAGGATCCAACAATGATGGCAGCAGTGGTAGCATCCAACAATGATGGCAGCAGTGGCAGCATCCAACAATGATGGCAGCAGTGGCAGCATCCAACAATGATGGCAGCAGTGGCAGGATCCAACAATGATGGCAGCAGTGGCAGCATCCAACAATGATGGCAGCAGTGGCAGGATCCAACAATGATGGCAGCAGTGGCAGCATCCAACAATGATGGCAGCAGTGGCAGCATCCAACAATGATGGCAGCAGTGGCAGCATCCAACAATGATGGCAGCAGTGGCAGCATCCAACAATGATGGCAGCAGTGGCAGGATCCAACAATGATGGCAGCAGTGGCAGCATCCAACAATGATGGCAGCAGTGGCAGCATCCAACAATGATGGCAGCAGTGGCAGCATCCAACAATGATGGCAGCAGTGGCAGCATCCAACAATAATGGCAGCAGTGGCAGCATCCAACAATGATGGCAGCAGTGGCAGCATCCAACAATGATGGCAGCAGTGGCAGCATCCAACAATGATTTCAGCAGTGGCAGCATCCAACAATGATGGCAGCAGTGGCAGCATCCAACAATGATGGCAGCAGTGGCAGCATCCAACAATGATGGCAGCAGTGGCAGGATCCAACAATGATGGCAGCAGTGGCAGCATCCAACAATGATGGCAGCAGTGGCAGGATCCAACAATGATGGCAGCAGTGGCAGCATCCAACAATGATGGCAGCAGTGGCAGCATCCAACAATGATGGCAGCAGTGGCAGCATCCAACAATGATGGCAGCAGTGGCAGCATCCAACAATGATGGCAGCAGTGGCAGGATCCAACAATGATGGCAGCAGTGGCAGCATCCAACAATGATGGCAGCAGTGGCAGCATCCAACAATGATGGCAGCAGTGGCAGAATCCAACAATGATGGCAGCAGTGGCAGCATCCAACAATGATGGCAGCAGTGGCAGCATCCAACAATGGCAGCAGTGGCAGCATCCAACATGGCAGCAGTGGCAGCATCCAACAATGATGGCAGCAGTGGCAGCATCCAACAATGATGGCAGCAGTGGCAGCATCCAACAATGATGGCAGCAGTGGCAGCATCCAACAATGATGGCAGCAGTGGCAGCATCCAACAATGATGGCAGCAGTGGCAGCAGCATCCAACAATGATGGCAGCAGTGGCAGCATCCAACAATGATGGCAGCAGTGGCAGATCCAACAATGATGGCAGCAGTGGCAGCATCCAACAATGATGGCAGCAGTGGCAGCATCCAACAATGATGGCAGCATGTGGCAGCATCCAACAATGATGGCAGCAGTGGCAGCATCCAACAATGATGGCAGCAGTGGCAGCATCCAACAATGATGGCAGCAGTGGCAGGATCCAACAATGATGGCAGCAGTGGCAGCATCCAACAATGATGGCAGCAGTGGCAGCATCCAACAATGATGGCAGCGGTGGCAGCAGCCACCACTGATGGCAGCAGTGGCAGGCATCCAACAATGATGGCAGCAGTGGCAGCATCCAACAATGATGGCAGCAGTGGCAGCATCCAACAATGATGGCAGCAGTGGCAGCATCCAACAATGATGGCAGCAGTGGCAGCATCCAACAATGATGGCAGCAGTGGCAGCATCCAACAATGATGGCAGCAGTGGCAGCATCCAACAATGATGGCAGCAGTGGCAGCATCCAACAATGATGGCAGCAGTGGCAGCATCCAACAATGATGGCAGCAGTGGCAGCATCCAACAATGATGGCAGCAGTGGCAGCATCCAACAATGATGGCAGCAGTGGCAGGATCCAACAATGATGGCAGCAGTGGCAGCATCCAACAATGATGGCAGCAGTGGCAGCATCCAACAATGATGGCAGCAGTGGCAGCATCCAACAATGATGGCAGCAGTGGCAGCATCCAACAATGATGGCAGCAGTGGCAGCATCCAACAATGATGGCAGCAGTGGCAGCATCCAACAATGATGGCAGCAGTGGCAGCATCCAACAATGATGGCAGCAGTGGCAGCATCCAACAATGATGGCAGCAGTGGCAGCATCCAACAATGATGGCAGCAGTGGCAGCATCCAACAATGATGGCAGCAGTGGCAGCATCCAACAATGATGGCAGCAGTGGCAGCATCCAACAATGATGGCAGCAGTGGCAGCATCCAACAATGATGGCAGCAGTGGCAGCATCCAACAATGATGGCAGCAGTGGCAGCATCCAACAATGATGGCAGCAGTGGCAGCATCCAACAATGATGGCAGCAGTGGCAGCATCCAACAATGATGGCAGCAGTGGCAGCATCCAACAGTGGCAGCAGCATCCAACAATGATGGCAGCAGTGGCAGCATCCAACAATGATGGCAGCAGTGGCAGCATCCAACAATGATGGCAGCAGTGGCAGCATCCAACAATGATGGCAGCAGTGGCAGCATCCAACAATGATGGCAGCAGTGGCAGCATCCAACAATGATGGCAGCAGTGGCAGCATCCAACAATGATGGCAGCAGTGGCAGCATCCAACAATGATGGCAGCAGTGGCAGCATCCAACAATGATGGCAGCAGTGGCAGCATCCAACAATGATGGCAGCAGTGGCAGCATCCAACAATGATGGCAGCAGTGGCAGCATCCAACAATGATGGCAGCAGTGGCAGGCATCCAACAATGATGGCAGCAGTGGCAGTGGCAGCATCCAACAATGATGGCAGCAGTGGCAGCATCCAACAATGATGGCAGCAGTGGCAGCATCCAACAATGATGGCAGCAGTGGCAGCATCCAACAATGCTGGCAGCAGGGGCAGCATCCAACAATGAGGGCAGCAGTGCAGCAGGATCCAACAATGATGGCAGCAGTGGCAGGATCCAACAATGATGGCAGCAGTGGCAGCATCCAACAATGATGGCAGCAGTGGCAGCATCCAACAATGATGGCAGCAGTGGCAGGATCCAACAATGATGGCAGCAGTGGCAGGATCCAACAATGATGGCAGCAGTGGCAGCATCCAACAATGATGGCAGCAGTGGCAGCATCCAACAATGATGGCAGCAGTGGCAGCATCCAACAATGATGGCAGCAGTGGCAGGATCCAACAATGATGGCAGCAGTGGCAGGATCCAACAATGATGGCAGCAGTGGCAGGATCCAACAATGATGGCAGCAGTGGCAGGATCCAACAATGATGGCAGCAGTGGCAGGATCCAACAATGATGGCAGCAGTGGCAGCGTCCAACAGCAGTGGCAGCATCCAACAATGATGGCAGCAGTGGCAGCATCCAACAATGATGGCAGCAGTGGCAGCATCCAACAATGATGGCAGCAGTGGCAGCATCCAACAATGATGGCAGCAGTGGCAGCATCCAACAATGATGGCAGCAGTGGCAGCATCCAACAATGATGGCAGCAGTGGCAGCATCCAACAATGATGGCAGCAGTGGCAGGATCCAACAATGATGGCAGCAGTGGCAGGATCCAACAATGATGGCAGCAGTGGCAGGATCCAACAATGATGGCAGCAGTGGCAGCATCCAACAATGATGGCAGCAGTGGCAGCATCCAACAATGATGGCAGCAGTGGCAGCATCCAACAATGATGGCAGCAGTGGCAGGATCCAACAATGATGGCAGCAGTGGCAGCATCCAACAATAACTCTCCCACTAACTACACTATCTTCCCAAGCTCTTATTGTTAGAGAAACATAGTGTTTGTGAAGGTTATCTGCTTTATCACTATCTAGTTTCATAACGAAAGCTTAATGTAAAGAAATAAACTGGTGTACGTAGTACTGCAGCATTTGTGGAGGTTTATGATGGAGAAGACATGTTTGTGGAGGTTTATGATGGAGAAGACATGCTTGTGGAGGTTTATGATGGAGAAGACATGCTTGTGGAGGTTTATGATGGAGAAGAGATGTTTGTGGAGGTTTATGATGGAGAAGACATGTTTGTGGAGGTTTATGATGGAGAAGACATGCTTGTGGAGGTTTATGATGGAGAAGAGATGTTTGTGGAGGTTTATGATGGAGAAGAGATGTTTGTGGAGGTTTATGATGGAGAAGACATGTTTGTGGAGGTTTATGATGGAGAAGACATGCTTGTGGAGGTTTATGATGGAGAAGAGATGTTTGTGGAGGTTTATGATGGAGAAGACATGTTTGTGGAGGTTTATGATGGAGAAGACATGCTTGTGGAGGTTTATGATGGAGAAGAGATGTTTGTGGAGGTTTATGATGGAGAAGAGATGTTTGTGGAGGTTTATGATGGAGAAGACATGCTTGTGGAGGTTTATGATGGAGAAGACATGCTTGTGGAGGTTTATGATGGAGAAGACATGCTTGTGGAGGTTGATGGTGGAGAAGACATGCTTGTGGAGGTTGATGGTGGAGAAGACATGCTTGTGGAGGTTGATGGTGGAGAAGACATGCTTGTGGAGGTTTATGATGGAGAAGACATGCTTGTGGAGGTTTATGATGGAGAAGACATGCTTGTGGAGGTTTATGATGGAGAAGACATGCTTGTGGAGGTTTATGATGGAGAAGACATGCTTGTGGAGGTTTATGATGGAGAAGAGATGTTTGTGGAGGTTTATGATGGAGAAGAGATGTTTGTGGAGGTTTATGCTGGAGAAGACATGCTTGTGGAGGTTTATGATGGAGAAGACATGCTTGTGGAGGTTTATGATGGAGAAGAGATGTTTGTGGAGGTTTATGATGGAGAAGACATGCTTGTGGAGGTTTATGATGGAGAAGAGATGTTTGTGGAGGTTTATGATGGAGAAGACATGCTTGTGGAGGTTTATGATGGAGAAGACATGCTTGTGGAGGTTTATGATGGAGAAGACATGCTTGTGGAGGTTTATGATGGAGAAGACATGCTTGTGGAGGTTGATGGTGGAGAAGAGATGTTTGTGGAGGTTTATGATGGAGAAGACATGCTTGTGGAGGTTGATGGTGGAGAAGACATGCTTGTGGAGGTTTATGATGGAGAAGACATGCTTGTGGAGGTTGATGGTGGAGAAGACATGCTTGTGGAGGTTTATGATGGAGAAGACATGCTTGTGGAGGTTTATGATGGAGAAGACATGCTTGTGGAGGTTTATGATGGAGAAGACATGCTTGTGGAGGTTGATGGTGGAGAAGAGATGTTTGTGGAGGTTTATGATGGAGAAGACATGCTTGTGGAGGTTGATGGTGGAGAAGAGATGTTTGTGGAGGTTTATGATGGAGAAGACATGCTTGTGGAGGTTTATGATGGAGAAGAGATGTTTGTGGAAGTTGATGGTGGAGACGACATGCTTGTGGAGGTTTATGATGGAGAAGAGATGTTTGTGGAGGTTGATGGTGGAGAAGACATGCTTGTGGAGGTTGATGGTGGAGAAGAGATGTTTGTGGAGGTTGATGGTGGAGAAGACATGCTTGTGGAGGTTGATGGTGGAGAAGACATGCTTGTGGAGGTTGATTGTGGAGAAGACATGCTTGTGGAGGTTGATGGTGGAGAAGACATGCTTGTGGAGGTTGATGGTGGAGAAGACATGCTTGTGGAGGTTTATGATGGAGAAGAGATGTTTGTAGAGGTTTATGATGGAGAAGACATGCTTGTGGAGGTTTATGATGGAGAAGACATGCTTGTGGAGGTTTATGATGGAGAAGACATGCTTGTGGAGGATGATGGTGGAGAAGAGATGTTTGTGGAGGTTTATGATGGAGAAGACATGCATGTGGAGGTTGATGGTGGAGAAGAGATGTTTGTGGAGGTTTATGATGGAGAAGACATGCTTGTGGAGGTTTATGATGGAGAAGAGATGTTTGTGGAAGTTGATGGTGGAGACGACATGCTTGTGGAGGTTTATGATAGAGAAGAGATGTTTGTGGAGGTTGATGGTGGAGAAGACATGCTTGTGGAGGTTGATGGTGGAGAAGAGATGTTTGTGGAGGTTGATGGTGGAGAAGACATGCTTGTGGAGGTTGATGGTGGAGAAGAGATGTTTGTGGAGGTTGATGGTGGAGAAGACATGCTTGTGGAGGTTGATGGTGGAGAAGACATGCTTGTGGAGGTTGATGGTGGAGAAGACATGCTTGTGGAGGTTTATGATGGAGAAGAGATGTTTGTGGAGGTTTATGATGGAGAAGACATGCTTGTGGAGGTTTATGATGGAGAAGACATGCTTGTGGAGGTTGATGGTGGAGAAGAGATGTTTGTGGAGGTTGATGGTGGAGAAGACATGCTTGTGGAGGTTGATGGTGGAGAAGACATGCTTGTGGAGGTTGATGGTGGAGAAGACATGCTTGTGGAGGTTTATGATGGAGAAGAGATGTTTGTGGAGGTTTATGATGGAGAAGACATGCTTGTGGAGGTTGATGGTGGAGAAGACATGCTTGTGGAGGTTGATGGTGGAGAAGAGATGTTTGTGGAGGTTGATGGTGGAGAAGACATGCTTGTGGAGGTTGATGGTGGAGAAGAGATGTTTGTGGAGGTTTATGATGGAGAAGACATGCTTGTGGAGGTTGATGGTGGAGAAGACATGCTTGTGGAGGTTGATGGTGGAGAAGACATGCTTGTGGAGGTTGATGGTGGAGAAGACATGCTTGTGGAGGTTGATGGTGGAGAAGACATGCTTGTGGAGGTTGATGGTGGAGAAGACATGCTTGTGGAGGTTGATGGTGGAGAAGACATGCTTGTGGAGGTTTATGATGGAGAAGAGATGTTTGTGGAGGTTTATGATGGAGAAGACATGCTTGTGGAGGTTTATGATGGAGAAGAGATGTTTGTGGAGGTTTATGATGGAGAAGACATGCTTGTGGAGGTTTATGATGGAGAAGACATGCTTGTGGAGGTTTATGATGGAGAAGAGATGTTTGTGGAGGTTTATGATGGAGAAGACATGCTTGTGGAGGTTTATGATGGAGAAGACATGCTTGTGGAGGTTTATGATGGAGAAGAGATGTTTGTGGAGGTTTATGATGGAGAAGACATGCTTGTGGAGGTTTATGATGGAGAAGACATGCTTGTGGAGGTTTATGATGGAGAAGACATGCTTGTGGAGGTTTATGATGGAGAAGAGATGTTTGTGGAGGGTTATGATGGAGAAGAGATGTTTGTGGAGGTTGATGATGGAGAAGAGATGTTTGTGGAGGTTTATGATGGAGAAGAGATGTTTGTGGAGGTTGATGGTGGAGAAGACATGCTTGTGGAGGTTTATGATGGAGAAGAGATGTTTGTGGAGGTTTATGATGGAGAAGAGATGTTTGTGGAGGTTGATGATGGAGAAGAGATGTTTGTGGAAGTTGATGGTGGAGACGACATGCTTGTGGAGGTTTATGATGGAGAAGAGATGTTTGTGGAGGTTGATGGTGGAGAAGACATGCTTGTGGAGGTTAATGATGGAGAAGAGATGTTTGTGGAGGTTGATGGTGGAGAAGACATGCTTGTGGAGGTTTATGATGGAGAAGAGATGTTTGTGGAGGTTGATGGTGGAGAACACATGCTTGTGGAGGTTTATGATGGAGAAGAGATGTTTGTGGAGGTTGATGGTGGAAAAGAGATGCTTGTGGAGGTTGATGGTGGAGAAGAGATGCTTGTGGAGGTTGATGGTGGAGAAGAGATGCTATCACTTAATTTAACTGCTACACTCTTATGCTACACTTAACTGCTACACTCTTATGCTACACTTAACTGCTACACTCATATGCTACACTTAACTGTCACACTCTTATGCTACACTTAACTGCTACACTCTTATGCTACACTTAACTGCTACACTCTTATGCTACACTTAACTGCTACACTCATATGCTACACTTAACTGCTACACTCTTATGCTACACTTAACTGCTACACTCTTATGCTACACTTAACTGCTACACTCTTATGCTACACTCGCATATAATCTAGTGATACCAGTGAATAGCAGAATACAGTGTTGTAGTAGCAACTAACCAGTATTATAATGGTACTTAGTGGAGTGGAGTGACTTTCATTAGTTTCTTTTTTCTTGAAATACCAGACGTATACTGTGAATTTCATATAACCTGTAGTTACCAGCGGTCGCAATATACACAACGAGAAGCAATTATTACTACAGAAAAAGCGTCCTTCCTCCAAAATTTCCACCAGTCAACTATAGTGATAATATAGCATTTATTGTGGTGGAGACGGAAAAAAAAACTAGAAAAGCTAGATACAGCGATTGATAAACAAGGGTTGAGGTCGACCGTTCATCACTGTAGGAGCTGCCAGAAATCACCAGCTCTTCAACACGCAAGTTATACTTTTGTATCAATCAAATCACAAATTACTCGGGTAGATAATTTCAAGTAGATCCTTCATGTGTTAGCCCAAATCACCGACTAGTATGTTTTAAATAAGTAACCCACTGATCAGATCAGATCGACTGGTCCGAACCCTCGACTGGTCCGAACCCTTGATGGTCCGAACCCTTGACTGGTTTCAAACGGATTCGTTGGACAATAAAGCAGACTGTAAACGGATGGGGTTGTAGGTGCCCTTATCAAACACAAACAATAAATATAAACAAGGAACGTACACGGTAAGCTGTCCAATTAGTTAGAAATAGAAATACAAATAGCTAGAGCTTCATTTAAGAAGGTTATTAATAGAGTATTCAAGAGGTTGCTAGTAGAATTACAGTAAATCAACCACTCAAATCATTATGAAGCTCTGTATAGTCTGCAGTCAATCAAACAAACAGGCTTCCACATGGATAAAGTGTCATTTTTGTGGAAATTGGTGTCACGCCCCTTGTGCAGATATCCAAGAACTAGCTACAAGCAGTATTAAAACAGGGAAGTGTTTTTGGGTATGCCCAAATGAGGAAAATCTGTGGACTAAAATCACAAGGGTATTAAAAGAGGATAACATCAAAGCTGCTTTCATAGACAACCTGGAAGCTACAACAGATGGGAACATAAAAAGTCTGGGCTGAATGGTACTGCCCTTGATACTGGCCATGTAGTCACAAACTGTAAGGCTGGAGGTGATGTCCTGGTAGTCAGTAAATGTGGGGCTGATAGTGCTGTCCTGGGAGACAGTAATGGTGAAGCCGGAGGTGCTGTCCTGGGAGACAGTAATGGTGAAGCTGGAAGTGCTGTCCTGGGAGACAGTAATGGTGAAGCTGGAGGTGCTGTCCTGGGAGACAGTAATGGTGAAGCTGGAGGTGCTGTCCTGGAAGACAGTAATGGTGAAGCTGGAGGTGCTGTCCTGGGAGACAGTAATGGTGAAGCTGGAGATTTTGTCCAGGTAGTCGGGAATTATACGCAGGAAGGAATACATATAAATGACCTCATAGGGGACAGGAGCCGTAGTGGGGAAACAAGTGTAGTCAAAGATAAGATAAAACCAATATTGCAAACTAGAAATACCACAGGAAATAGCAAACAACAGGACTCCACTAGCTACAGTGAGGATATATTACCAAAAACAACTGGTGGGAGCTCAATTGTTGGTGCTAGGGAGGATAGGAATAAGACAGGGAAACATGCACCAACAGGGAATACAGTCACAGAAACCCAAGGCAAACAGAAACCAAGCCTGTGCACATACTATGCACTTGGTATCTGCAGACATGGGAAATCTGGAAAAACAGACGGGACCTGCAACTATGACCACCCTAGAAAATGCCATGCCCATATGACAACAAGAAAATGCAAACTCCCTTCCTGTAAGCTTTTTCACCCTGAAATGTGTACCTCTTTAGTACAGGAAAGACTGTGCTATAACTTAAATTGCCAGGCACACCATCTAAAGGGTACAAAAAGATACAAAACATCCAGGCCATGGGAAAACCTGGGTAGCCACAGCCACTCAAGAGGGAGAGGTTTTTTAGTGCCAGGAAGGAAAAAAAACTGGCAGGAAATGGCAGAAATCGTACACCAAATCCAGTCATTCCTGGAGTGGAACCACAGTCGATGGCCTCCACTCCAAACCAACAGATACAGATACTAATGCCGGAAAAAAAATCCCCCCCCAGTACCAACAATACCACCAGTCCGATGACATTCTTCTTTGCAAATATACAGGGTCTAAAGCCAGCAACAAACAACAAAATACCTTTCATCCGTGGACTGCTTGCAGAGGCAAAGGCAATGTTCGCAGCTTTCACTGAGACCCACATAAAGGATCACTTGGACAACGAAATATGGATCCCAGGTTACAACCTATACAGATGTGACAGAGTGAACAGGCAAAAGGGGGGGGTTGGCCTGTACATTGCAGAGTCACTTGTTTGCACAGAACTGCTAAATGCCTTAAATGATGTAGTGGAAGTTTTAGCAGTAAAGGTCGAGAACCGAAACCTAGTCATTGTGGTAGTCTACAAGCCTCCGGATGCAACATCCCAGCAATTCCAGGAACAGCTGTTAAAAATTGACCACTGTCTGGAAAATCTTCCAGCTCCTGCACCCAACATCTTGCTCCTGGGGGATTTCAACTTAAGGCACCTAAAATGGAGGAATATAGCAAATAATATTGTTGCAGTAACAACACCAGGAGGCAGCTCTGATGAAAACTCACACTCACACGAGCTTCTAAATCTCTGCACAAAATTCAATTTAAACCAGCAAATAATAGAGCCTACTAGACTGGAGAATACACTAGACCTCATCTTCACTAACAATGATGATCTGATAAAAAATGTCACCATATCAAAAACAATATACTCAGATCACAACATAATTGAGGTTCAGACATGTATGCGTGGAGCCCCAGACCGACATAATGAGACTAGTCACGAGGGAGCATTCACCAAATTCAACTTCAATAACAAAAACATAAAGTGGGACCAAGTAAACCAAGTCCTAACCGATATAAGCTGGGAAGATATACTAAGCAACACAGACCCCAACACTAACCTGCAGTCTCATTCAAAAATTTTAAGATTAATTCATTGTGTTTAGTGCTTGTGGGACTGTGAAATAAGCTACCATGGGCCCAAAGAAACTTGCTAGTGGTACCCCTGTGGTAAAGGGAAATCTTAAAGAGGCACCAGAAACAGAGGACTGTGGACAGTTATTCTGTGAGACAAGGGTCCGGTGACTCTCAAGCTGGTCCTAGTGGCATTAAAAGACAGAAAGGGCTTTGATACCTAAAGTCCTTATGGAGGGGGATCCCCCTTCCAAACACTAACCCCAGCTCCCTCTCTCCTCCTCCCTATCTTCCAGATGCCATCACCAATCTTCAATAAAGGTAAGTAAAAATGTTATTTTATATGTTATTTAAATTTATTAATACATAATTGTACACTATATTTGTCATGTGTATGTAAAACTATAATGTAATACTATCTACAAATGTATATTTTTGTGAATATTTTTGGTTTTCTGGAATGGATTAATTGTATTTCCATTATTTCTTATGGAAAATAATGCTTCGCCTTTCAAACTTTTCGACTTAAGAACTAGCTCCTGGAACGGATTAAGTTTGAAATTTGAGGTTCCACTGTAATAAATACAGTGGACCCTCCCTTTTCGTTGATCTCCGTTATCGCCAATTTCCATTTTTGCCAACTATTTTTGTCAAAATATTGGTTCATTTTCATCGAATTCCTCCATTTTCATCGATGGTACAGAACCTACCCAGTGCCCAGCACATAGACAAAGCCGCCTCCCACATGCATTCTCAGGAAGTGGCGCGTTGTTTCTCAGTGAGTAAACACATCCTGTGAGGTCCTATGAAACATTTTGTAATAATCCATTGTTTCTAGCACTTGTTTATTGTGTGTGACTGCTAAATAAGCCACCATGGCCCCAAAGAAAGCTCCTAGTGGCAGTCCTATGGTAAAGAAAGTGAGGAACACTATAGAAATGAAAAAGAAATCGTTCAAATACATGACAGTGGCATATGCATTGCCGAACTCGGCAAAATGTATGGGAAGGTGCCATCAGCCATCAGCTCTATTGTGGCAAAGAGAAAAGAAATAATGGAAGCTGATATTGCAAAAGGGGTGAATGTGATAACCAAACAAAGATCCTAAACAACTGAAGAAGTGGAGAAATTGTTGTTGGTGTGGATCAGAGACAAAAAGAGTTAGCAGGAGATAGTGTTGTGCAGTCGATAATAAGTGACAAGGCAAGGCAGTTGCATGACGATCTCATAAAGAAACTGCCTGTAATGAGTGCTGATGTTGGTGAATTTAAGGCCAGCAAAGGCTGCTTCAAAAAATTCAAGAAGTGAGATGGCATACACAGTGTTGTATGACATGGTGAGGGTGCCAGTTCAGAAAAACATGCAGTTGAAAAATTCTTGCGGAAATTCAAAAGGCTATGTAGGGGCTGAAAAATTCCAACCCCAACAAGTGTTCAATTGTTATGAAACAGGCCTGTTTTGGAAGAAAATGCCAAAGAGGACCTACATCGAGCAGGTGGAAAAGGCACTCCCAGGACACAAGCCTATGAAAGACAGACTAACTCTCTTGTTCTGTGCTAACATTAGTGAGGATTTCAAAGTGAAACCTTTACTGGTGTATCACTCTAAAAATCCCAGGGTGTTAAAGAAAAACAGTGTCATCAAGAGTAAATTGTGTGTGACTTGGAAGGCTAACAGTAGGGCATGAGTCACAAGGGAAATTTTCCTGGAATGTTTCAATGCATTGTTTGGCCCGAGTGTGAAGAAATACCTCCTGGATAATAAATTGCCAGTCCAATGCTTCTTGTTAATGGACAATGCTCCTGCTCATCCTCCAGACTTGGAAGACCAATTGTCTAAGGAATTTAGTTTCGTAACAGTCCGATGACATTCTTCTTTGCAAATATACAGGGTCTAAAGCCAGCAACAAACAACAAAATACCTTTCATCCGTGGACTGCTTGCAGAGGCAAAGGCAATGTTCGCAGCTTTCACTGAGACCCACATAAAGGATCACTTGGACAACGAAATATGGATCCCAGGTTACAACCTATACAGATGTGACAGAGTGAACAGGCAAAAGGAACGGGGGGGTTGGCCTGTACATTGCAGAGTCACTTGTTTGCACAGAACTGCTTAATGCTTCAAATGATGTAGTGGAAGTTTTAGCAGTAAAGATCGAGAACCAAAACCTAGTCATTGTGGTAGTCTACAAGCCTCCGGATGCAACATCCCAGCAATTCCAGGAACAGCTGTTAAAAATTGACCACTGTCTGGAAATTCTGCCAGCTCCTGCACCCAACATCTTGCTCCTGGGGGATTTCAACTTAAGGCACCTAAAATGGAGGAATATAGCAAATAATATTGTTGCAGTAATAACACCAGGAGGCAGCTCTGATGAAAACTCACACTCACACGAGCTTTTCAATCTCTGCACAAAATTCAATTTAAACAAGCAAATAATAGAGCCTACTAGACTGGAGAATACACTAGACCTTATCTTCACTAACAATGATGATCTGATATAAAATGTCACCATATCAAAAACAATATACTCAGATCACAACATAATTGAGGTTCAGACATGTATGCGCGGAGCCCCAGACCAACATAATGAGATTAGTCACGAGGGAGCATTCACCAAATTCAACTTCAATAACAAAAACATAAAGTGGGACCAAGTAAACCAAGTCATAACCGATTTAAGCTGGGGAGATATACTAAGCAACACAGACCCCAACTTATGCCTAGAACAGATTAACTCGGTGGCACTCGATGTATGCACAAGGCTTATTCCTCTAAGAAAAAGAAGTAGATGTAAAATAGAAAGAGACAGGTGCTCCGTTTACAGGCGACGGAAAAGAATAACAGAGCGGCTAAAAGAGGTCAATATATCTGAAATGCGTAGGGAGACACTGGTCAAAGAAATAGCAAGCATCGAACTTAAGCTAAAGGAATCTTATAGGAGTCAGGAATCGCGGGAAGAACTAAAAGCCATAAATAAAATCGAAAGAAACCCAAAGTATTTCTTCTCCTATGCCAAATCAAAGCCGAGAACAACGTCCAGTATTGGGCCCCTACTTAAACAAGATGGGTCCTACACAGATGACAGCAAGGAAATGAGCGAGCTACTCAAGTCCCAATATGACTCAGTTTATAGCAAGCCGCTAACCAGACTGAGAGTCGAAGACCAAAATGAATTTTTTATGAGAGAGCCACAGAATTTGGTTAACACAAGCCTATCTGATGTTATCCTGATGCCAAATGACTTCGAACAGGCGATAAATGACATGCCCATGCACTTTGCCCCAGGGCCAGACTCATGGAACTCCGTGTTCATCAAGAGCTGCAAGAAGCCCCTATCACGAGCTTTTACCATCCTATGGAGAGGGAGCATGGACACGGGGGTCGTCCCACAGTTACTAAAAACAACAGACATAACCCCACTCCACAAAGGGGGCAGAAAAGCAATAGCAAAGAACTGCAGACTGATAGCACTAACATCCCATATCATAAAAATCTTTGAAAGGGTCCTAAGAAGCAAGATCACCACCCATCTAGAAACCCATCAATTACACAACCCAGGGCAACATGGGTTTAGAACAGGTCGCTCCTGTCTGTCTCAACTATTGGATCACTACAACAAGGTCCTAGATGCACTAGAAGACAAAAAGAATGCAGATGTAATATATACAGACTTTGCAAAAGCCTTCGACAAGTGTGACCATGGTGTACTAGCGCACAAAATGCGTGCTAAAGGAATAACAGGAAAAGTCGGTCGATGAATCTATAATTTCCTCACTAACAGAACACAGAGAGTAGTAGTCAACAGAGTAAAGTCCAAGGCAGCTACGGTGAAAAGCTCTGTTCCACAAGGCACAGTACTCGCTCCCATCTTGTTCCTCATCCTCATATCTGACATAGACAAGGATGTCAGCCACAGCACCGTGTCTTCCTTTGCAGATGACACCCGAATCTGCATGACAGTGTCTTCCACTGCAGACACTGCAAGGCTCCAGGCGGACATCAACCAAATCTTTCATTGGGCTGCAGAAAACAATATGAAGTTCAACAATGAGAAATTTCAATTACTCAGATATGGTAAACACGAGGAAATTAAATCTTCATCAGAGTACAAAACAAATTCTGGCCACAAAACAGAGCGAAACACCAACGTCAAAGACCTGGGAGTGATCATGTCGGAGGATCTCACCTTCAAGGACCATAACATTGTATCAATCGCATCTGCTAGAAAAATGACAGGATGGATAATGAGAACCTTCAAAACTAGGGATGCCAAGCCCATGATGACACTCTTCAGGTCACTTGTTCTATCTAGGCTGGAATATTGCTGCACACTAACAGCACCTTTCAAGGCAGGTGAAATTGCTGACCTAGAAAATGTACAGAGAACCTTCACGGCGCGCATAACGGAGATAAAACACCTCAATTACTAGAAGCGCTTGAGGTTCCTGAACCTATATTCCCTGGAATGCAGGTGGGAGAGATACATGATTATATACACCTGGAAAATCCTAGAGGGACTAGTACCGAACTTGCACACGAAAATCACTCATTACAAAAGCAAAAGACTTGGCAGACGATGCAACATCCCCCCAATGAAAAGCAGGGGTGTCACTAGCACGTTAAGAGACCATACAATAAGTGTCATGGGCCCGAGACTGTTCAACTGCCTCCCAGCATACATAAGGGGGATTACCAACAGACCCCTGGCAGTCTTCAAGCTGGCACTGGACAAGCACCTAAAGTCGGTTCCTGACCAGCCGGGCTGTGGCTCGTACGTTGGTTTACATGCAGCCAGCAGTAACAGCCTGGTTGATCAGGCTCTGATCCACCAGGAGGCCTGGTCACAGGCGGAGGCGTTGACCCCCGGAACTCTCTCCAGGTAAACTCCAGGTAATATGTAAAGTAAAAGGACATAAGTGCAACTAATGTGATACTTTTATTGTGGAAACGTTTCGCTCTCCAGGAGCTTTGTCAAGCCGTAATGGCTTGACAAAGCCCTGGAGAGCGAAACGTTGCCATAACAAAATTGTCACATTAGTAGCACTTGTGTCCTTTTACTTTATAAGAGTGAAGTTCTTGCCTCCTATCACCATTCCTCTCGTCTAGCCCATGGACCAGCAGATCATTGCAAACTTCAAAAAACTGTACACCAAAGCAATGTTTCAAAAGTACTTTGACATAACCTTTGAACTGACACTAAGAGAGTTCTGGAGGAATCACTTCAGTATCTTCCACTGCATAGGCCTTATAGATAAGGCTTGGCAGGGAGTGAGTTCTATGATGATGAACTCTGCTTGGGGAAAATTGTGGCCAGATTGTGTCCAAAAGAGGGATTTTGATGGGTTTGAGGCTGACCCTGTTGACCCTACACCTGTTGTGCAATCAACTGTGACATTGGGGAATTCCATGGGGTTGGATGTGAGTGGCCAGGATGTGGAAGAGTTAGTGGAGGACCACAATCAAGTGCTAACCACTGAGGAGCTGCAAGAGCTTCATCTACAACAGCAACAGACCACAGCTTAGAAAATTGCTTCAGAAGAGGAGGAAGAGAGATGGAAGAAGGTGCCTTCTTCAGAGATTAATGAGATTTGTGCAATTTGGACTAGGGTGCATTCATTTGTGGAAGAACATCACCCTGAGAAAGCTGTTGTAATCAATGCTGGCGACTTTTACAATGACAATGCCATGTCCCAGTTTAGGCAAATCTTAAAGACATGCCAGAAACAGAGCTCTCTGAACTAATTTTTTGTGCGACAGGGTTCCAGTGACTCTCAAGCTGGTCCTAGTGGTATTAAAAAACAAAGGAGGGAAGTTGCCCTGGATAAGGACTTGGTACCTAGAGTCCTTATGGAGGGGGATTCCCCTTCTAAACAATAACATCTCTTCCCTCTCCCATCCTCCCTGTCTTCCCTCTATCAACAACAGCCTTCAATAAAGGTACAGTGGACTCCCGCCGTTCGACGACCACGACTTTCATGAAATCCGACTTTTGGCAAGATTTTTCAGCAAAATTTAGCTTTGCGGTTCATGATTGGACTCGTGATTCGGCAACCGTCTGGTATGCATCTACCCATCACCACTCACACAAAACCAGTCTCGTGCAACATTCACACTGTGTGTGCCATTGTTTACCAGCACATGACCATCACCCCGTGGGTTCATACAATACATTTCATAATAATCCATTGTTTTTTGTGCTTGCAACTGCTAAATAAGTCACCATGGGCCCAAGGAAAGCTAGTGCCAGCTAGGGCTGGCACTAGCTTTCCTTGGGAGGGAGTGACTTGCAGAACTTTGAATTCTGCTTGGAGAAAATTGTGGCCACAATGTGTATAAGAGAGGGATTTTGAAGGGTTTGGGGCTGACCCTAAAAAGCCTATACCAGTTGTGGAAAGTATTGTGGCATTGGGGAATTACATGGGGTTGGATATGAGTTTCGAGGATGTGGAAGAGTTGGTGGAGGACCACAATGAAGAGATAACCACTGCAGAGCTGTAAGAGCTTCATCTGCAACAGCAAGAGATCACAGCTCAGGAAATTGCTGCAGAGGAAGAGGAAGAGAGATGGAGAAAGGTGCCTTCTTCAAAGATTAAGAACATTTGTGCAAAGTGGACTGAAGTGCAATTAATTATGGATAAACTTCACCCTGACAAAGCTGTTGCAGGCCGTGTTGGCAACATGTACAATGACAGTGTTGTGTCCCACTTCAGACACATGTTAAAGAAACACCAGAAACAGAGCTCTCTGGACTGATATTTTGTACGACAGGGGTCCAGTGACTCTCAAGTTGTTCCCAATGTCATTAAAAAACAAATAAGGGAAGTAACCCCAGATAAGGACTTCGTACCTGAAGTCTTTATGGAATGAGATTCCCCTTCCAAACAATAGTGTACACCTTCCAATCCCCTCCTCCCATCTTCCATCCACCCAGAAGTCTTCAGTAAAGGTAAGTGTAATGTTATTATTATTTTATATATGTATGTACTTGATTTCTCATTGTTTTCTGTATGTAAATCTATTTAATTTTAATTTTTTTTTTTTAATATTTTTGGGTGTCTGGAACGGATTAATTTTATTTCCATTATTTCTTATGGGGAAAATGGTTTTGCCATTTGGCAATTTCGTCATTCAGCAGACTCTCTGGAATGGATTAACCCGTAAACGGTACAAACGTATATATACGTTCACAACCGTACTGCCCCAACTTTTTTGAGAAAAAAAAATTGTTGTTTTTAATAGGAAAAAAGAGCATATGGTACCCAGGCATCCCCAATTATTTTAATATGGTGCACAGTGAGTGCTCACACCCATTCTCTCATGTCTAGGTGACTCAGGCTTATCGTGGCAATGTTAAATGTATGACACATAAAACGTATATATACGTTTGGGGCACTAGCAGTAAAAATGTATATATACATTTGGACTCTTTACGGGTTAATCACGAAACTCGGGGTCCACTGTAAGAGTCGAGTTGAACATTCATTCTTTGTGAATGCAAATGTATCTTTAAGGAAAAAAAATTGTTAATACTTCTGGGCATCTGGAACAGATTAATTGGATATACATTATTTCTTATGGGAAAATGGTTTCAGTTATTGCCAATTTTGGTTTTTGCCGAACTCTCTGGAACGGATTAAACATGAAAACCAAGGATCCACTGTAATACTATAATAATTATAATAATAGTACTAATTGAGTTTCAGAAAGCCACCACGAGATGGCATTATTTATATTAAAAAACACTCAGTACAAATGTTCTTGAAGTTGCGATGATGGGAATTCTCCTGTTTTCCTTATGTTTCGTGCAGTTATTCTGCAAAATTTCTTGTTTCTAACCACGGGTCCTAAGAAAGAAAGTGCAAAGGACAGTGCTGAGAATAAAAACAGGATGATTTCTATGGAATTGAAGCAGGAACTCATAGATAAAGACAAGCTAGGTGCACGGGCTAAGGACTTGGCCAGGCAGAGAAAGTTTCAAGTGACCGTCCATTGGAGTTATGTAATGACACTTCCGTAACTCATTTCTGAAGCATTCTGAAAGGGAGGAAGAAACAAACCTCCCTAGACAGTTTTTTTATTGAAATGCCTTGCAAATGAGTGTTTAAAGTGTGGAGGAAAAAAATAAATAAAAATTGTAGCAGTTACGCTGCTGCGCCCAGCATCTCTTCTAAATCTCCAAGGTAAATGCTGTAGTACTACATAATTTCTTTACATTATTCTTATTATTTTTTTATTAACACAGCGGCCATTTCCCACTAAGGCAGGGTGGCCCGAAAAACAACTTTCATTATCATTCACTCCATCACTGTCTTGCCAAAGGTGTGCTTACACTACAGTTATAAAACTGCAACACTAACACCCCTCTTTCAGAGCGCCGGCACTGTACTTCCCATCTCCAGGAATCAAATCCAGCCTGCCGATTTCCCTGATTCCTTCATGAATGTTACCTTGCTTACACTTCAACAGCACATCAAGTCCTAAAAGCCATTTGCCTCCATTCGCTCCTGTCTAACACACTCAAGCACACTTGCTTGAAGTCCATGCCCCTCGCACACTAAACCTTCACCCCTCCCTCCAACCTTTCCTAGGCTGACCCCTACCCTGCCTTCCCTCTTGAAGTCATTCTTTTTCAATCCATGCTCTCTACATGTCCAAACCATCTCAATAACCCCTCCTCATCCCTCTGGATAATAGTTTTGGTAATCCCAAATCTCCTCCTAATCTCCAAACTAAGGATTCTCTGCATTATATTCACACCACACATTGCCCTCAGATATGACATCTCCACTGCCTCCAGCCTTCTGCTTGTTGCAACATTCACAACCAATGCCTAACACCCATACAAGAGCATTGGTATAACTATACTCTCATACATTCCCCTCCATAGTGCACAACTCACCTTTTTCCCCTCATCAATTCTATGATTCACTTCATCCTTCATAGACCCATCTGCTGACACGTCCACTCCCATATATCTGAACACATTCACCTCCTCCATACTCTCTCCCTCCAATCTGACATCCAGTCTTCCATTAATTAATTTTTTTGTTATCTTCATCACCTTACTCTTTCCTATATTCACTTTTAACTTTCTTCTTTTACAGACCCTACGAAACTCATCAACCAACCTCTGCAATTTCTCTTCAGAATCTCCCAAAAGTACAGTGTCATCAGCAAAAAGCGACTGTGACAACTCCCACTTTGAGTTAGATTCTTTACCTTTTAACCCAACACCTCTTAAAAACACCCGAGCATACACTTCTCTTACTGCTCCATCTATAAATATACATGGTGACATCACACATCCCTGTCTAAGGCCTACTTTTACAGGGAAATAATCACCCTCTTGTCTACATACTCTAACCTGAGCCTCACTACCCTCGTAAAAACTTTTCACTGCTTTCAATAACCTACCTCCTATTCCATACATTTGCAGCATCTGCCATATTGCCCCCCTTTCCACTCTATCATATGCCTTTTCCATATCCATAAATGCTACAAAAACCTCTTTACCTTTATCTAAATACTGATCACCAATGCGTTTCACTGTAAACACTTGGTCAACACACCCTTACCTTTTCTAAACCCTCCTTGTTCATCTGCTATCCTGCCCTCTGTCTTATTCATAATTCTAGCAATAATAACTCTACCATACATTTTACCAGGTAGACAGCAACCACCCAGGGAAGTACTACCGTCCTGCCAAATGACTGTGAAACAGAAACCTGTAACTGTTTTGCATGATGGTAGGATTGTTGGTTTCTTTTTCTGTCTCATAAACACGCTAGATAACAGGGATATCTTGCTACTCCTACTTACACTTTGGTCACATTTCACAGACACGCACATGCATATATATATACATACATCTAGGTTTCTCTCCTTTTTCTAAATAGCTATTGTTCTTCTTTATTTCTTCTATTGTCCATGGGGAAGTGGAAAAGAATCTTTCCTCCGTAAGTCATGCGTGTCGTATGAGGCGACTAAAATGCCGGGAGCAATGGGCTAGTAACCCCCTCTCCTGTAGACATTTACTAAAAAAGGGAAGAAGAAAAGCTTTATTAAACTGGGATGCTTGAATGTGAATGGATGTAGTGCGGATGACAAGAAACAGATGATTGCTGATGTTATGAATGAAAAGAAGTTGGATGTCCTGGCCCTAAGCGAAACAAAGCTGAAGGGGGTAGGGGAGTTTCAGTGGGGGGAAATAAATGGGATTAAATCTAGAGTATCTGAGAGAGTTAGAGCAAAGGAAGGGGTAGCAGTAATGTTGAAGGATCAGTTATGGAAGGAGAAAAGAGAATATGAATGTGTAAATTCAAGAATTATGTGGATTAAAGTAAAGGTTGGATGCGAAAAGTGGGTCATAATAAGCGTGTATGCACCTGGAGAAGAGAGGAATGTAGAGGAGAGAGAGAGATTTTGGGAGATGTTAAGCAAATGTATAGGAGCCTTTGAACCAAGTGAAAGAGTAATTGTGGTAGGGGACCTGAATGCTAAAGTAGGATAAACTTTTAGAGAGGGTGTGGTAGGTAAGTTTGGGGTGCCAGGTGTAAATGAAAATGGGAGCCCTTTGATTGAACTTTGTATAGAAAAGGGTTTAGTTATAGGTAATACATATTTTAAGAAAAAGAGGATAAATAAGTATACAAGATATGATGTAGGGCGAAATGACAGTAGTTTGTTGTATTATGTATTAGTAGATAAAAGACTGTTGAGTAGACTTCAGGATGTACATGTTTATAGAGGGGCCACAGATATATCAGATCGCTTTCTAGTTGTAGCTACACTGAGAGTAAAAGGTAGATGGGATACAAGGAGAATAGAAGCATCAGGGAAGAGAGAGGTGAAGGTTTATAAGCTAAAAGAGGAGGCAGTTAAGGTAAGATATAAACAGCTATTGGAAGATAGATGGGCTAATGAGAGCATAGGCAATGGGGTCGAAGAGGTATGGGGTAGGTTTAAAAATGTAGTGTTTGAGTGTTCTGCAGAAGTTTGTGGTTACAGGAAGGTGGGTGCGGGAGGGAAGAGGAGCGACTGGTGGAATGATGATGTAAAGAGAGTAGTAAGGGAGAAAAAGTTAGCATATGAGAAGTTTTTACAAAGTAGAAGTGATGCAAGGAGGGAAGAGTATATGGAGAAAAAGAGAGAGGTTAAGAGAGTGGTGAAGCAATGTAAAAAGAGAGCAAATGAGAGAGTGGGTGAGATGATATCAACAAATTTTGTTGAAAATAAGAAAAAGTTTTGGAGTGAGATTAACAAGTTAAGGAAGCCTAGAGAACAAATGAATTTGTCAGTTAAAAATAGGAGAGGAGAGTTATTAAATGGAGAGTTAGAGGTATTGGAAGATGGAGGGAATATTTCAAAGAATTGTTAAATGTTGATGAAGATAGGGAAGCTGTGATTTCGTGTACAGGGCAAGGAGGAATAACATCTTGTAGGAGTGAGGAAGAGCCAGTTGTGAGCGTGGGGGAAGTTCGTGAGGCAGTAGGTAAAATGAAAGGGGGTAAGGCAGCCGGGATTGAAGCGATAAAGATAGAAATGTTAAAAGCAGGTGGGGATATAGTTTTGGAGTGGTTGGTGCAATTATTTAATAAATGTATGGAAAAAGGTAAGGTACCTAGGGATTGGCAGAGAGCATGCATAGTTCCTTCGTATAAAGGCAAAGGGGACAAAAGAGAGTGCAAAAATTATAGGGGGATAAGTCTGTTGCTGATGACACTGTGCTCTTGGGAGATTCTGAAGAGAAGTTGCAGAGATTGGTGGATGAATTTGGTAGGGTGTGCAAAAGAAGAAAATTAAAAGTGAATACAGGAAAGAGTAAGGTTATGAGTATAACAAAAAGATTACGTGATGAAAGATTGGATATCAGATTGGAGGGAGAGAGTATGGAGTAGGTGAATGTATTCAGATATTTGGGAGTGGACGTGTCAGCGGATGGGTCTATGAGAGATGAGGTGAATCATAGAATTGATGAGGGGAAAAGGGTGAGTGGTGCACTTAGGAGTCTGTGGAGACGAAGAACTTTGTCCTTGGAGGCAAAGAGGGGAATGTATGAGAGTATAGTTTTACCAACGCTCTTATATGGGTGTGAAGCATGGGTGATGAATGTTGCAGCGAGGAGAAGGCTGGAGGCAGTGGAGATGTCATGTCTGAGGGCAATGTGTGGTGTGAATATAATGCAGAGAATTCGTAGTTTGGAAGTTAGGAGGAGGTGCGGGATTACCAAAACTGTTGTCCAGAGGGCTGAGGAAGGGTTGTTGAGGTGGTTCGGACATGTAGAGAGAATGGAGCGAAACAGAATGACTTCAAGAGTGTATCAGTCTGTAGTGGAAGGAAGGCGGGGTAGGCGTCGGTCTAGGAAAGGTTGGAGGGAGGGGGTAAAGGAGGTTTTGTGTGCGAGGGGCTTGGACTTCCAGCAGGCATGCGTGAGCGTGTTTGATAGGAGTGAATGGAGACAAATGGTTTTTAATACTTGACGTGCTGTTGGAGTGTGAGCAAAGTAACATTTATGAAGTGGTTCAGGGAAACCGGCAGGCCGGACTTGAGTCCTGGAGATGGGAAGTACAGTGCCTGCACTCTGAAGGAGGGGTGTTAATGTTGCAGTTTAAAAACTGTAGTGTAAAGCACCCTTCTGGCAAGACAGTGATGGAGTGAATGATGGTGAAAGTTTTTCTTTTTCGGGCCACCCTGCCCTGGTGGGAATCGGCCAGTATGTTAATAATAAATAATAATTTTTACACTTTCTTTTGACCTTTTGCCTTTATACAAAGGAACTATGCATGCTCTCTGCCAATCCCTAGGTACCTTACCCTCTTCCTTACGTTTGTAAATATAAAAACACTAACCACTCAAAAACTATATCCCCAACTGTTTTTAGCATTTGTATCTTTATCCCATCAATCCCAGCTGCCTTACCCTCTTTCATTCTACCCACTGCCTCATGAACTTTCCCCACACTCACAACTGGTTCTTCCTTACTCATATAAGATGTTATTCCTCCTTGCCCAGTACACGAAATCACAACTTCCCTATCTTCATCAACATTTAACAATTCCTGAAAATATTCCCACCATCTTCCCAATACCTCTACCTCTCCATTTAATAACTCTCCTATTTTTAACTAACTAATCCATTTGTTCCCTGAGGCTTTCTCAATTTATTAATCTCATTCCAAAAGTTTTTCTTATTTTTAACAAAATTTATTGATAACATCTCACCCACTCTCTCATTTGCTCTCTTTTTACACTGCTTCACCACTCTCTTAACCTTTCTTTTTCTAGCCATATACTCCTCCCTCCTTGCATCACTTCTACTTTATAAAAACCTCTCATGTGGTAACTTTTCTCTCTTACATCTTCATTCCACCAATCACTCTTCTTTCCTTCAGCACCCACTTTCCTGTAAACACAAACTTCTGCTGAACACTAACACACTATTCTTAAACTTTGCCCATACATCTTCTACCCCATTGCCTATATTCTCACTAGCCCATGTGTCCTCCAACAGTTGTTTATATCTTACCCTAACTGCCTCCTCCTTTAGTTTATAAACTTTCACTTCTCTCTTACTTGCTGCTTCCCTTTTCCTTGTATCCCATCTACCTTTTACTCTAACTGTAGCTATAACTAAAAAGTTGTCTGATGTGTCTGTGGCCCCTCTATAAACATGTAAATCCTGAAGTCTACCCAACAATATTTTATCTACCAATACATAGTCCAACAAACTACTGTCATTTCGCTCTACATCATATCTTGTATACAGTAGGGCCTCACTTATACGGCAGGTTAGGTTCCAGGCTGTTGCCGGAAAGCAGACATCGCAGGAAGGCAGAACGCCATTTTTGCCCATTTATAAATGCATATAAATGCCAGACAGCAAGTTTACACTAAATTATATTAAGTTAGTAATAGAATTAGGCATTAAAACCACACAAAGTAAAATACATTCGCAGTAAATTCATTAATTATCTTAAAGTATTTTTAATCTTGATGTAGGGAGAGAGGTGAGTAGTACTTATTTGTAGGAAGTCAGGTGCAGGTAGCCCAGGTGTAGGTAGCCCTGGCTCCCCGTATCATACTTAATACAGTGGACCCCGGAGTTTCGTGATTAGTCCATTCCAGAGAGCCCGCTGAAGGTCGAAATTCACGAAACTCGAAACCATTTTCCCCATAAGAAATAATGGAAATAAAATTAATCTGTTCCACACACCCAAATATATTAAAATAATATTTTTTTTCAAATTAAATAAAGATTTACATAATGAAAACAATCAGAAATCAAGTGCATGCATTTAAAACAAATAATAATAACAGTACACTTACCTTTACTGAAGACTTCTTCATGGATGGAAGATGGGAGGAGGGGATAGGAGGAATAATACACAAATAACCTGCACATAGAAGAGAGGAGCTTACAACGACGATTCGGCCTGACTTGTACCCTTTACAAAGTCACACTAACAAGAAGTGGAGCAGGACGGCTATATATAGGCAGGAAGAGGTAGTGGTGGTAGGAGTAAGGAGGTAGGAGGAAGGTGTACACTATTTTTTGGAAGGAGAATCTCCTTCAATTAGGACTTCAGGAATGAAGTCCATATCTGGGGTTACTTCCCTTCTTCTTTTAATGCCACTGGGACCAGCTTGAGAGTCACTGGACCCCTGTCACACAAAATATCTGTCCAGAGAGGTCTGTTTCTGATGTTTCTTTAAGATTTCCCTGAAGTGGGACACAACACTGTCATTGTACATGTTGCCGACACGGCCTGCAACAGCTTTGTTAGGGTGAAGTTCATCCATAAATGTTTGCACTTCAGTCCACTTTCCACAAATGTCCTTAATCTTTCAAGAAGGCACCTTCCTCCATCTCTCTTCCTCCTCTGCAGCAGTTTCCTGAGCTGTGATCTGTTGCTGCTGCAGATGAAGCTCTTGCAGCTCTTCAGTGGTTAGCTCTTCCCTGTGGTCCTCCACCAACTCTTCCACATCCTCACCACTCACCTCCAACCCCAGGGACATCCCCAATGCCACAATAGTTTCCACAACTGGCATAGGTTCCTTAGGGTCAGCCACAAACCCTTCAAAACCCCTCTCTTGTACACAATCTGGCCACAAATTTCTCCAAGCAGAGTTCAAAGTCCTGGAAGTCACTCCCTTCCAAGACTTACCTATAAGGTTTATGCAATGGAGGATATTAAAGTGATCTTTCCAGAACTCTCTTAGGGTCAATTCAGTGTCTGAGGTCACTTCAAAGCACTTCTGAAACACTGCTTTGGTGTAGAGTTTTTTGAAGTTTGAAATGACCTGCTGGTCCATGGGCTGGAGGAGAGGAGTGGTATTAGGAGGCAAGAACTTCACCGTGATGAAACTAAACTCCTCCACTATTTGCTCTTCCAAGTCTGGAGGATGAGCAGGAACATTGTCCATTACCAGGAAGCACTTGAGTGGCAATTTATTTTCCAGGAGGGATTTCTTCACACTGGGGCCAAACACTTCATGAAACCAGTCTAGGAAAATTCCCCTTGTGACCCATGCCTTACTGTTAGCCTTCCACATCACACACAAGTTACTCTTGGCGACACTGTATTTCTTGAACACTCTGGGATTTTCAGAGTTATACACCAGTAAAGGCTTCACTTTAAAATCCCCACTAGCATTACTACAAAACATGAGAGTAAGCTTGTCTTTCATAGGCTTGTGTCCTGGGAGTGCCGCTTCCTCCTGCATGATGTAGGTCCTCTTTGGCATTTTCTTCCAGAAGAGGCCTGTTTTGTCACAATTAAACACTTGCTGGGGTTTGATTTCTCCAGTGTCTATGCACTCCTTAAACTCCTGTACAAACTTCTCAGCTGCTTTTTTGTCAGAACTGGCAGCCTCACCATGCCTTATCACACTGTGAATGCCACTACGCTTCTTAAATCTCTCAAACCAACCTTTGCTGGCCTTAAAATCACAAGCATCACCACTTGTTGCAGGCATGTTCTTTACGAGATCGTCATGCAACTGCCTTGCCTTTTCACATATTATCGACTGCGTAACACTATCTCCTGCTAACTGTTTTTCGGTAATCCACACCAACAATAACCTCTCCACTTCTTCGAGGATTTGTGATCTCCTTTTTCTCAGCATATCCACCCCTTTTGCAACAACAGCACACTTTATTTCCTTTCCTTTCACCATGATCGAAGTGATGGTTGAATGGGGCTTGCCATACATCCTGGCAAGCTCTGTAACACTCACTCCACTCTCATATTTTTCAATGATTTCCTTCTTGAATTCAATCGTGTTCCTCACTTTCTTTACAAAAGGGCTGGCACTAGCTTTCCTTGGGCTCATGGTGACTTATTTAGCAGTTGTAATCACAAAAAAAAATGGATTATTATGTATGAACCGTGGGGTGATGGTCACGTGTTGGTAAACGATGGCACACTGAGCATGAATGGCGTGGGAGACTGGCTTTGTGTGCGCAGTGACGGGAGGATGGGTACCAGATGGTTGCCAAAACACGAGTTTTTTCGCGAAACTCGAGGCCAAATTTTTCCAAAAAAAAAACTCGCCGAAGGTTGAATTTCACGAAAGTCGAGGCTGCCGAAACTCGAGGGTCCACTGTATACGATATTTAAAACAACCCAGAGAGGTAAAATACACATACAGTACACTCATTATTTTCCTTAAAATATGTGTAGTCTTAATATAGGAAGAGAGGTGAGTAGTATTTATTTGTAGGAAGTCAGTGTAGGTAGCCGGTAGGTGTAGCCCACATGGGCTACACCTACCGGCTACCTACACTGTGGGCCAGAGCCATATTATTAACATCGACATGCCTTGTTTACTTAATTTAATCATTTCTAACAACTACCTTTAGATGCCATCATAAGATTTTAGATTAGATTTTGCCACCGAAGTGGCTAGTTTATTCTGTACCCCATATCCATCCTGTGGACGGTAGCGCGAGAGCATATGGATACACAAAAGGCCTAGGAACTAGGCCCCAAAAGGTTAACAGGAATACATATGGATTTATATCTACATATCTATAGTTCACTTATCTGTTACAAGCAAATTTAGGAAATTTGCTTAGTATATCTGGTATCTTATTTTCATTAATAAGATATCTTGACATGTCACATAGGTTATTATACTGTCTGTCTCTGTATTCCTCAATAAGTGGACAATTAAGCAAATAGTGTTCAAGAGAGTGACCATATGCCTGATCACATAATTTACATTTAGTTTAATCATCATCTGTGTGTCTCCCAAACTGCCAGAAGTACTTGTAACCAAGCCTAAGTCTGACCACTACAACATCAGTCAGTCTGTTCACATTGCAAGTTGCTCCATAAACATACTTATCTACGTTCATGATATCATAGTGGGTTATAGATCTACTCAGGCTTCTAACTGCATTCCTATAACAATCATTTTCATTATTTACTTCTCTCCTAATATTATTCCTAATGCTAGACACAGTTATACCAAAGTTATATTCTACATTCTCCTTCTGGGTACTCTTCTTGGCTAACATATCAACTTTATCATGAAGGAGTAATCCAATGTGTGATGGGATCCATAGCAATTGTACATTAATTCCTTTGTCCCTAATTTTTGAGTATCTATACCTGGCTTCTCCAATGAGCATGTTGTTGGAGTCATTATATGAGTCAAGAGCCTTCAATGATGACATAGAATCAGTAATGATGATAGAGTCAAGCTCAGTGTCATAGGTTAGCTTTAGCGCCATTAGGATTGCAAACAATTCAGTTTGCAGTGTAGACGCCCAGTTGTTAATTCTTATGCCTAACTCAACAAATTTATTATCATTCTTAACTAGGGAGATGCCATCATAAACGAAGGTAGAAGTAATGAATAATTCATGCCAAAAAATTGTAAACAAAAATGGAGTGAGGGAGTAGCTGGGCCAAATGCAGATTCATAAACATTTTCACTGATGACTGAGCAGAGAAAATGTTATGTTGTCCCTCCGCCCAGCTACCACACAGCTCCACGAGTATTATCAGAGCACACACAAAATATGCAATAAATGCCAGACAACAAGTTTACACTAACTTATATTACGTTAGCAATAGAAATAGGCATTAAAAACACAGTAAAAGGTAAGATACACACAGAGTACTACACTTATTACTTACCTTAAAATATTAATATTAATGTGTGAGAGGTGAGTGGTAGGGTGTTTATTGAATAAAATCAGAATGGCACACCATCATCCTCTAACTTGGCACTTACAGAAAGAGGCTTACGACTTCTCTTTTTATCACAGCTAACCTTAGACGCCATCGTCAATGAGAGCCAACTAGTTAATGAAAGAGTAAAAAAGAGAGAAAACGAGATACAGAGTTGAGACAATGTAAGAACACAAACTGAAGGTTGAGAAATAGGTTACCAACTAAGGTTGAATAAATACATGTATAGGGAATAGTTAGCTGATAAAAGACAGCAAATCGTCTACACAGCCGCCCCTGCAGACGAGGTCTTGAATTGTTGTCTTCCACTTCACAACAGGCTGTAAATGAGTTATATTTTGTAAGATTATAAATTACCCCTAGGGGGTGTTATGTCAGTATATTTCATTCACTGATGGCTGACTTACGTACTTGTGTGGACTCAAAAGTCTGCACCACACTGCCGACTATAGGTTGATTACAAACTCCTTGCGACACAACAACTGCGCAGTCCCCCGTACTACAAGAAATCTATAACCCACCTTGCTCTTGTAGCATGAGCTATGGTGTTCTTCACACCTTCGACAGGTATTGGTGACTTGATAGAAGCTGAAGTGTCCTTGGAAGTTCACGTCTTCCATAGTCTAGGAATACGCACACTGGTACACTATGTTCCACAAGATTTGTCTTTATTGTTCACAATCTTATCACTAAAGAAGCTGATCACACTTCTCTGTAAGTGTTTATTGTGTTTTGTGAGACACTTTGTTCACACTAAAGCACAGATCAGTGTTCTTTGTTGGTTATCCTGGCATCAGTGTGACTCTCAGTAGAGTCAAAAGTAATCTGCCTCACAGCACCCTACACTGTCACTGCCCCTAGCACATAAAGGAAAAGCTGATCTAGTACTTTTTGCTTCCTTGCCACTTCCTCCATGAAGCAAAGCAGAATGCTTGATTCTTGCTGTCTTAAGCATAGACAACAATGTACACTATCTTTACCATGGTAATAAAGTGGGAGCAAGATTTTCCTTAATTGTCCTGCTAAGGTAAAAGATGGACTGTCTTTTATTAAATTACACTTTGCAACACTGGACTGCAAGGAGCGTTGGTTGCTTGACCACATCCCATACTCATACTGCATCTGGGATCAATTACTTGCTGTAGCAGTAAACAAGATGCTTGCCCCTTCTGAGAGGGCTGGGCCCCTCAGGGCTGAAAGGGGCTGAAGGGGGTTAATACCCCCCTCCTGAAGAAAATTTCTCCACACTGGGGGGCGGTGGAGGTTTGCTGCAGGTGAACTATTCATCCCTTAACATTAATTTGATTTTCTCACTCGCCACCACTGCTGCATGTCTTTTCTGAACAGCTTTAGTCTGTGTGGTTTCTCGAGAATCACTAATTTTGTTTTCAACACTGTGTAATTCTAACGGCCCTAGTTTATTGTCCGCTTATTCACTACACCTTTGCTCAAAACATCAACTGTCCATACACATTGTAAGAGACAGTAAGATCCATTTATTCCTTGCTAACACTTCGGGTCACAGTGTTCGTCTCAGAGCAAATACCAATCTCGTTGACCTAGTTCACTATCCTTACCCTGTTCAAGTACAGGATGATGTGCCACCTGACCAGTGGGTCGGTGCTATTTCAACAGTGGAGACCTCATCCACTTCACTGGATCAATCCATCCCACCAGTTGAGGAGAAAGACTTAGCTCCCACTGATTTCCCAGACGAAGTCCAGCGCTTGTTGACGCTATTGAATAAACGTCACAAAGCCATTGCCTTACCAGGTGAGAAGATGGGTATAATGAACTTATTGTCCCATCGTATTCCACTTGAACCTGGTAGTAGACCTATCTATATACCTGTGTACAGAATGCCTCATTCCCAAGTTGCTGTGGCAGAAGAACTGATCAATCAGATGCTCAATGATGGAGTTATTGCACATAGCAATTCACCCTGGAATGTGCCCTTGATCCTAGTGCCTAAGAAGGACGGCACTTGGCGCCCGGTGATTGACTTTAGGAAGTTAAATGCGAAAACTATTCCAGATCGCTTCCCACTTCCACTTCCCACTTCCCAACGTCAAAGACCTGGGAGTGATTATGTCGGAGGATCTCACCTTCAAGGACCATAACATTGTATCAATCGCATCTGCTAGAAAAATGACAGGATGGATAATGAGAACCTTCAAAACTAGGGAGGCCAAGCCCATGATGACACTCTTCAGGTCACTTGCTCTATCTAGGCTGGAATATTGCTGCACACTAACAGCACCTTTCAAGGCAGGTGAAATTGTAGACCTAGAAAATGTACCTGGAGTTTACCTGGAGAGAGTTCCGGGGGTCAACGCCCCCGCGGCCCGGTCTGTGACCAGGCCTCCTTAGGTCAGTGTCCCAGGATGCAACCCACACCAGTCGACTAACACCCAGGTACCCATTTTACTGATGGGGAACATAGACAACAGGAGGAAAGAAACACGTCCAATGTTTCTACTCTGGCTGGGAATCGAACCCAGGCCCTCACCGTGTGAAGCGAGAGCGTTAACCACCAGGCCACCAGAGCATAACGGAGATAAAACATCTCAATTACTGGGGGTGCTTGAGGGGGTTTTAAGGGCACTCAGCGCGAACGAAAAATTTTTTCCGAAAAAATTCACAAACTGAGTTAATCTTATAGAAAAATAGCTTAACTCTCTGGCAACACAATGGTACCAGAATCATTGTTCTACGACATTCCTACAAGGAATTATGGTCATTTAAATACACCTAGGGTGACGTCACCACCCGCGGCAGGTGTGCTCACCTGTCGTCAATTTATTTTTTTTTTTTCCGTTTTTTTTTCGTGTATTTACTGTATTATTCTTTCTAAGATAATAATTGACGATTTGGCATCATAATACAGTGGGTGGGACTTATACGTAGAGTTCCAACCAACCAGGAACCTCCCGACACCATTTTGCTGACGTCATGGAAAATTCCAGTCTCGGGGTGGCCGGGGAATATGGCTCAATATAACGCTATTATAGCTTCTACGGCTTATTTATCTATCACAATTGATCTAATATGACATAATAAACAATATAAATAACAAAGAAGTATGGTAAATACTCCAGAATGAATAATATATGGCATATTCCCAGAGCGCTCCATCGGGAATAATAGATTCCCATTCTCAGAGAGGGGCTTCCATTCTCTTTCTCTCACCTCCAGGGTCCTTATATTAGAGAAAACGAACATGGTTAACTATGATATACACTCGTAATGCAGTATAAGACTGAGAAAAATGTTATTTTCTCGAAAAAAAAAAAAAAAAAGGTGGTCCGGCTGTTTCGCGGATTATCTCGGAAGTAAGTTATTCACATATATGAGCAAACCCCTTCGTTAATAATAGCAGGAATGTAATGAAATTCACAGAGAACATAAAGGAAAGATTGTTTTACAAGCCAATGGATCGCTTTTTGAGATATCATAATTTGTTTTTGATTTATGTGAGGGCAAAAGTCAGATATTTGGCTGAAAGTCAAAAAACATACAAAATTTATTTTTTTTAAGAATGAAGAAAGGATAAATTACAGAACGGCTATCCATTAGAAATACAGTTTAGCATTGTTTTATGCGTAGATAATGCCAAAACAACTTCTCCAAGTCCCACTTCGACGGTACCTTGCAATATGTATGATTATTAGTAAATAATTTTTTTCTCAGTTTTTTTTTGAGCTATCTTATTGAAACTTGGTCACATTACTATTGAAAGGTGCTTCTTTACGTACAAAAAAAATGAAAGAAATCGAACGAAAATTAAAAAAAAAAAAATTACCCTTCAATTCCCCCTTGAGGTTCCTAAACCTGTATTCCCTGGAACGCAGGAGGGAGAGATACATGATTATATACACCTGGAAAATCCTAGAGGGACTAGTACCGAACTTGCACAGGAAAATCACTCACTACGAAAGCAAAAGACTTGGCAGACGATGCACCATCCCCCCAATGAAAAGCAGGGGTGTCACTAGCACGTTAAGAGACCATACAATAAGTGTCAGGGGCCCAAGGCTGTTCAACTGCCTCCCAGCACACATAAGGGGGATTACCAACAGACCCCTGGCAGTCTTCAAGCTGGCACTGGACAAGCACCTAAAGTCAGTTCCTGATCAGCCGGGCTGTGGCTCGTACGTTGGTTTGCATGCAGCCAGCAGCAACAGCCTGGTAGATCAGGCTCTGATCCACCAGGAGGCCTGGTCACAGACTGGGCCGCGGGGGCGTTGACCCCTGGAACTCTCTCCAGGTAAACTCCAGGTAAACTTCCTGTACTAGGTGACCTTTTACGCAATATCAGAGATAACAAAGTCTTCTCGACCCTGGACTTGTTATAAGGGTTTTGGCAAGTCCCTCTTCACGAGGACAGCCAAGAGTTAACTGCATTCTCCACTCCCACAGGTCATTATCACTTCCTACGAAGGGCTTTTGGATTAAGATCCTCACCTATCACGTTATCTAGACTCATGACCAACATCTTTAGAGGTCTAATAGGTAAAGCACTTATGGTGTACTTAGACGACGTAATCGTCATGTCCGAAGATGTGGACACACACCTGAAAAGACTTGATATAGTACTTGGCAAGCTTGAAGAAGCCAATTTAAAGATCAAACTGTCCAAATGTCAATTTTTCAGATCAGAAATTAAGTTTCTTGGTCACGTAGTCACTCCTAGAGGGGTTACGACTGATCAAAGTAAAGTAACGGCAGTACTAAATTTTCCAACTACCAAAGCTGCTGATGCTGTAAGATCCTTTGTGGGTCTAGCAGGTTTCTACAGATCTTTCATTGCAAATTTTTCTTCAATAGCAGCTCCGCTAACTGAATTGCGTAAGAAAGATGCTCCTTTCGTTTGGACCTTCTGTCAAGAAAGAGCATTCCAAACTCTAAAAGAAAAGCTAACATCTGCTCCTATTTTGAAATTCCCAGATTTTTCTAAGCCCTTCTATCTGACAACTGATGCTAGTTCAATTGGCATAGGTGCCGTACTAGCTCAGAAGACTGATGGCAAGTACAACGCAGTTGCATTTGCTAGCCAAGTCCTTACGAAGGCTGAACGTAATTATACAGTAATGGAGCAAGAAGCTTTAGCAATAGTATGGTCTTTAAAGCACTTCCGAGACATTATTTACCAGTACCCTGTTCATGTCTTGACAGACCATGCACCACTGATACCTTTATTCCAGAACAAACAGCCTACTGGAAGGTTAGCCAGATGGACCTTGACTATCCAAGAGTTCAATCCCACCTTTGAACATTTACCTGGCAAGTCAAATGTAGTCGCAGATGCTTTATCGCGACACGTTAGCGTAGTTACTGCAGATCCTCCATTTACTTTCGAGGATGTCAAAAATGCCCAAAGAACAGATCCCATGTGGTCTGGTGTGATTCGATTCCTGCTCCAGGAAGATCTTATTCTTATTGTGAAGCCACCAGCACCCATTAGTGACTTTGTAATGAGCCAGGAATTACTGTATCGAACAGCCGAGTTGGGTACTCCAAGCAGAAGAGTGTACCAGTTAGTAATTCCACAGTCACTAGTGAACGTAGCTCTACAGCTAGTTCATGATGCACCAGGTGTTGCACACCCTGGTATGGATCGTTCTGTGAAACAAGCCAGAATGAAATACTTTTGGCCACGTATGGCAACTGACATTTCAGATTATGTTAAGAAATGTAGTGTTTGTATGCAACATAAAGGAAATGTCAATGGTCCTAATCCAATCCAAGTGTACCCAACCACTAGCGAACCGTGGGAAAGAGTTGTCCTTGACTTGTTAACCAATTTAAAATGTTCCCTCCAAGGCAACAAACATCTGTGTGTTATGGTAGACCATTTCAACAGATATTTTGAGTTAGTTCATATTGCAGATAAGACTGCTGAGACAGTAGCTAAAGCGTTTAAAGAACGCATTATCTGGCGGCATACCACCCCAGAGTCATTAGTAACAGATAATGGAGGTGAATTCTGTAATGAGATTCTTGAAAATTTGTGTACTTGTACAAGATCTCTAAATCCACCATTGTTCCTCATCATCCTGCCAGCAATGGGTTAGCCGAACGAACCAGTAAGAAAGTACTTGATGTCCTGAGATGAAGTCATACCAGATGTTCAATGTGCCATAAATTCTGCTTACAATGCTTCTATAGGTGATACTCCACATTACGCATTGTATGGTGTAGACAAGCGTTTACCCTATGAGTTGTTATATTCCACTCCGAGACCTAATTACAACCCTGATGATTTCGTAGCAACTCGTACCAGCATGGCTCAAAGTGTTTTTAGACGAATCCGTGAAACACTTCACAAATCAACAACAGAATTTACTAAAGTAACTAATAGCCGTGCTAAGCCATCAAAAGTCAAAGTAGGTTCGAGAGTAATGCTGACAAATTTCAACAAAATATCCGCAATGCCTAAGCTCGATCAAAAGTTTGTCGGGCCTTATCGAGTTGTAGAACATATCTCTGGTAATAAGTATAAGGTTAGAGAAATTAGTACTGGTAAGTACAAAGAATCGCATTTAGATCATATGAAATTAGTATGCGATGTTGATGATATTGCTACCCAGACTAATGTGACAGATGCTGAAAATCCTCTTGACTCTGTACCCTCTACCTCAAATACTCAGTCAGATAACCAACCTGAATGTCGTTACTCCTTGCGTACTCGACAAGTAATGAGAAACCCACAAGTATCTTTTGTAGATACTCGTTCAAATCTCCCTCAGTCAAGGCATGTGTTAGCCATTGCAGAGGAATTCGATCCTCCCAGAGATAACCATTCTGCATATGTAAACCTCACCCTCGCAGAATTGGGTTTAAATGTATATAGCCTGTATAACTAGATGTCCGAGATAAGGTAAATTGTCAACTGTTTGTTATTAACTGATTAGTTTTTCAGATTTTTTTTTTTTTCGTATTCACGTTCCCTCCGTATTCTGAGAATTTGACAGTAATGATCTGAGTGCGCACCAGATGCCTTTGCTGTTAATTTCACCTTGTATATATATATTTATTCTTCCTTAGAATCCGTAGAGTGCATGAATACAGATCGATCGATCAATTCCATCCATATTGTACAATGATTTGTTCTTATAGTTTGTAATGCATTACGTAAAACTCATTTTGTTAACATCCATTATGATACCATCCATTAATTCTAAGTAATATATGAATTTGTTATTGTATAGAATCAGCCCAGAACCACCTGCCTGTTCAGCCTATAGATAGTAGTGTATGTCGAGACGACATACGTAACATGACCGAGCTGTCAGCATAGTTGCTGAACCCCCTTACATGTGTTGTATAGATTAGCTGAGCATTATAGTATCATCCATGTGTTTATATAGAAGACCCCTTAGGCTGAGTGATGGTGTGACATCACGGGATGCGCATGAGTACGTTCGTACCTCTGCCTCCTCCTCAGTCGGCGTAGACATCCAGGCTAGAACACGGCAGAGTCTGACAATATATCGTTACCATCCAACAAGTGTGTCTACCTTCAACCCTCGATATCTCCATTTAAGAACCCCCACGATAGTCCTGATGATTCCATTTTCATCAGGATATATGGTCACAATTTTTCCAAGTGGCCATTGGGACCTCGGACCATCATTGTCAATAATCATTATGTCACCAGGTCTTAAGGACTTATGATTTTCAGGAACACCAGCTCCATAGAAGTGTTCTCTCAATGAGGTGAGATAGTCTTCTCGCCAAATTTTCTCCCAATGTTCAATCACTTTAGTAAGGTGTTTGAATTTACGTCTGAGTTGCTCAGGTTCGAAATAAGTAGGATCCTCTATGACTTCTTTATTCATGAGAGGAACAGGTTCGAGCCTTCTGCCATGGAGTAAATGAGATGGACTTAACACTTCTAAATTGTCCAGGTCATCGGTAACATAAGTTAGAGGTCTGTTGTTGACTCTGTTTTCTATTTCAGTCACAACTGCATGGAATTCTTCAAAGGAAGATGATGAAGAGTCTTCCTTAAACAACATTTTACAATGCCGATCATTCTTTCATAAAATCCGCCGTGCCATGGAGATTTAGGTGGAATGTATCTCCAACGACAACTGCGTTGATTCAGCATTTGTTGTACTTCTGGTTGATCAAAGATCTTGCTTATATAAGCAGCTCCAGCAACAAAGTTAAATGCATTGTCTGAAATCATCAGTTTGGGACATGCCCTTCTGGCTGCAAACCTTCTGAATAATTTGATAAAGGTTTCAGCAGACATGTCAGTGGCTACTTTTAGATGTACTGCTCTAGTTGTAGCACAAGTGAACAAACAGATGTACACCTTGATGGGAACTTTGTCAACTGTTTTTGTTAAAATTATTGGTCCAGTGTAATCTACACCTGTCACCTCAAATGGAGTGATATGACAAACTCTTTCAGCGGGATATGGAGGTGGACCTGGATACTGACATACTCGCATATCGTAGTGATGACAAGTAATACAGTCCTTTATTTGTTTTTTCACACTTTGTCTACCTTGAGGTATCCAGTAAGATTGTCGTATATGACAAAGTGTGTCAGCTACCCCACCATGTAACACGTTACTGTGGGAGTTTTGAACAATCAGTTTTGTTAGCCAATGATTCTTGGGGATCAATATTGGATGTATGGCTTCTTTAGGTAGTGAAGAATTATGAATTCATCCTCGACATCTTATAACCTTTTCTGAGTCGAGATAAAGTCTTAAAGAATTAATCATGACAGGTTTCTTTGGGGGATTTATCTTGTGTTTCCAGAAATTTATATTCTGTAGAGAAAACATCTTTCTGTATTAGTTTCACCCAGTATTTAATGGGTTCAAGACATTCATAATCAGGTTTTATTCCTTTAATGAATTTAAAGACAAGAGCTGTAACTCTTAAGAGTTTACCCAAAGATGAGTATTTAGATCCATCAATGACTATTTCTGTTGTGTCTGCAGTATTTACACAACTTATTTCTGCTGTGTTCAAGCAGACTGTTTCTTCTGGGATAATGTGAGCTTTTTTCTGAGGCCAGTTATTTTCATTAGCGAGCCAGTTCGGTTCGTGGAGCCATAATTTATTATCCACAAATTTCTTGAGTGGGACACCACGTGACATGTCAGCTGGATTCTCTTGGGTAGAGACGTGGAGAAAGAGATAATCTCTCTGCATCTCTTTTATTTCTGTTACTCTGTTCTGTACATAGACCAACTTACTCTTATTATTTCTTAACCACTGGAGAACTGCTTCATTATCACTCCAGATCACGGTTTTTTCAATAGTGAGATGATCAAGTACTTTGTTGAGATAGACAGCTAATTTTGTACGTACATAGAGTGCTGTCAGTTCCAATTGTGGTACTGTTCTGACCTTCAAGGGTGCTACCCTGGCCTTTGAAGTAATTAGTGTACTTCCTTCAGCATTACTCATGTAAGCTACATTGCCATAACCTCTGGTTGACGCATCACAGAACACATGTAATGTGTACTTGTTTCCCTCTTGACCTATTTGTCTGGGAAATTTAATTTGATGAAGTTGCTTAAACTCCTTGGATATTTCATCCCATGCTTGACTCATTTCTAGAGGCAAGTTCTCATCCCATCCAATTTTGAGCTTCCATGCATCTTGCATAAGTATATTTTACCTTTTATGGTAATCGGTGAGATGAGTCCTAGAGGATCAAAACATTGAGATACCTTTGACAGTAAACTACGTTTGGTGAGTGTGCTGCATGATTTAGGACCAAACAAGTGTTATTGTACCAGAGTCAGAAATAAAAGAAGCCAGGTTATTAGGATCCCATGGTAGAAAAAGTGTTATGCTTAGATTCCACTCACATGACAGGAAAAAAGACTTAATTATTGCATCTATTAAAGTAAAGAAAGAGGTATACATAAACGAGTGTCTTACCAAAAAACGTCAGAACCTCCTGTATAGAGTCAGAAAACTTAAGCGGGAGAATAATGACACAATACACCAATGCTTCACACGGGATGGGAAAATTCTTGTTAGGAAAACAAATGTAGGTCAACTGTACACAATCACGAACAAGAATGATCTATCACGATTTCTCAGGGATACTAATCTTACAGAGAACAACTAAACAATGTCCAACCTAAAAGCCTATGTAATGTAGTGTATGTTTTGCTCCATTATTGTTCAAATTTCATAGTACAATCTCTTAATAATTAAATAATCAACTACATCATTTTGTGATTTTACTAGTAAGCATAAGTCACCATATCTAATTTTCTTATTTACTATTGTTTGCTTAAATATTAGCTGAATTGATACTTTCTCTGTCCATATTACTACCTCATATTTTTTTTAACCCTTTGACTGTCGCGGCCGTATATATACGTTTACGAGGTACCGTGTTTGACGTATATTTTTTTTATTATCACACCGGCCGATTCCCACCAAGGCAGGGTGGCCCGAAAAAGAAAAACTTTCACCATCATTCACTCCATCACTGTCTTGCCAGAAGGGTGCTTTACACTACAGTTTTTAAACTGCAACATTAACACCCCTCCTTCAGAGTGCAGGCACTGTACTTCCCATCTCCAGGACTCAAGTCCGGCCTGCCGGTTTCCCTGAATCCCTTCATAAATGTTACTTTGCTCACACTCCAACAGCACGTCAAGTATTAAAAACCATTTGTCTCCATTCACTCCTATCAAACACGCTCAAGCATGCCTGCTGGAAGTCCAAGCCCCTCGCACACAAAACCTCCTTTACCCCCTCCCTCCAACCCTTCCTAGGCCGACCCCTACCCCGCCTTCCTTCCACTACAGACTGATACACTCTTGAAGTCATTCTGTTTCGCTCCATTCTCTCTACATGTCCGAACCACCTCAACAACCCTTCCTCAGCCCTCTGGACAACAGTTTTGGTAATCCCGCACCTCCTCCTAACTTCCAAACTACGAATTCTCTGCATTATATTCACACCACACATTGCCCTCAGACATGACATCTCCACTGCCTCCAGCCTTCTCCTCGCTGCAACATTCATCACCCACGCTTCACACCCATATAAGAGCGTTGGTAAAACTATACTCTCATACATTCCCCTCTTTGCCTCCAAGGACAAAGTTCTTTGTCTCCACAGACTCCTAAGTGCACCACTCACTCTTTTTCCCTCATCAATTCTATGATTCACCTCATCTTTCATAGACCCATCCGCTGACACGTCCACTCCCAAATATCTGAATACGTTCACCTCCTCCATACTCTCTCCCTCCAATCTGATATTCAATCTTTCATCACCTAATCTTTTTGTTATCCTCATAACCTTACTCTTTCCTGTATTCACCTTTAATTTTCTTCTTTTGCACACCCTACCAAATTCATCCACCAGGAGAAAGCTGGTAGGCCCATATGTGAGAGAATGGGTCTGTGTGGTCAGTGTGCACCATATAAAAAAAATCCTGGAGCACGCAGTGCATAATGAGAAAAAAAAAAACTCAGACCGTTCTTTTTAATTAAAATGCCGACTTTGTGGTCTATTTTCGTATAGTATTTGTGGTTGTATTCTCGTTTTCTTCGTCTCATTTGATAGAATGGAAACTATATTATAGAAATAGAGGTGATTTTGATTAATTTTACTACAAAAAGAACCTAGAAATGGAGCTCAAAGTAGGGGAAATGTTTGATTTTTGCCGATGTTCAAAAGTAAACAAATGATGTCATTGTCCAATAAATGTCCAAATAGCCATTGTAATATGCAGTCATGAATGGGTTGATGTAATTTTTACAATTATTACAATATTGCAGTAGTCTGCATAACAGTAAATCTTTTATTTTTTGTTTGAATAAAAATTCAAAATAGAAAGCAAGAGTAATATCAGAGGGGCCTGGAGACATGACTGATGAACAAAGAAAAAGTTATTTTAGACCCAGGAATGTCTGCGTTGTTCATTCTGGTCCTTATTTTGAAATTGTCATATTTTTTAATTTTCGTGAAATTGGCCAAATTGCAAATTTCTGACCATGTTATTGGGTAGTTGAAATCGGTAAATGGGCAGTTTCTTGTACTCGTTCGATGGAAAAAATGGAGTTCTGAAGAAATAGCTATGAGTTTGGTCGACTGGAATAATGGAATTAGCCGAAAATAGGGCTCAAAGTGGGCGAAATCGCCGATTTGTAAATATCGCCGAGGTTGCTAACTTCGCGAGAGCGTAATTCCGTCAGTTTTCCATCAAATTTCGCTTTTTTGGTGTCTTTACAATCGGGAAAAGATTCTCTATCATTTCATAAGAAAAAATATATTTTTTTTTTTTTAAATTTTGCAACACCAGGAGACACCTCAGGATTGGGGGTTGCGGCAGTCAAAGGGTTAAAGACACAGCATCAACAACACAGCCACTTGATACTGGAGTTCTGCAGGGAAGTGTCCTTGGTCTCCTGCTCTTCCTCATATACATCAATGATCTTCCAAACGTATCTCAACACCTGAACCCCATTCTCTTTGCTGACGACACGACTTATGTCATCTCTCACCCTAATCTTGCCACCCTCAACAACATTGTTAATGAGGAGCTGATCAAAATATCGACTTGGATGACAGCCAATAAACTTACGCTTAACACTGACAAAATCTACTACATTATGTTTGGTAGCAGAGCAGGAGATGCGCAAATTAACATTAAGATCGACAACACTCTAATTGCCAGGCATAACGAGGGCAAATTCCTAGGCCTATACCTCGACAACAACCTGAACTTCAGCACCCATATCCAACACATAACCCAAAAAGTATCCAAAATGGTTGGGATCCTCTTCAAGATATGATACTACATGCCGCAAACTGCCCTTCTCACACTGTACCATTCACTTATATATCCATACCTCACCTATGCTATCTGTGCTTGGGGTTCAACTGCAGCAACACGCCTAAAGCCAATAATAACCCAACAAAAAGCCGCAGTAAGAATAATCACTAAATCCCATCCCTGGCAACACCCCCCCCCCCCACTCTTCATAGATCAGTACATCCACACTTACTGCTGTGCAATCTATATCTACAGGACCTTAAATTCCAATATTAACCTTGACCTAAAACGCTTTCTTGATAGTTGTGACAGAACCCACAGGCACAACACCAGACACAAATATCTCTATGACATTCCCCGTGTCCGACTAAACCTTTACAAAAATTCAATGTACAGTGGACCCCCGCATAACGATCACCTCCCAATGCGACCAATTATGTAAGTGTATTTATGTAAGTGCGTTTGTACGTGTATGTTTGGGGGTCTGAAATGGACTAATCTACTTCACAATATTCCTTATGGGAACAAATTCGGTCAGTACTGGCACATGAACATACTTCTGGAATGAAAAAATATCGTTAACCGGGGGTCCACTGTATGTCAAAGGCCCTAAAATCTGGAACACCCTACCTGAAAATTCTAAAACTGCAGACACATTCATCGCCTTCAAAACTTCCATCAGAAAACATCTTATCTCCCTGATACACCCTGTCAACTAATTACACGAATACCACCTGGTGGTTAACACTTACACTCACTCACCCATTTGACCATAAACAGAAATATCAATCTCAATCTCAAAATAATGAATCTTAACTAGTCATAAGTTGGCCTGTGATACTTCAATACCGAAACTATGTATAGTGCCAAAACAAAAGCATTCACAATGCTAAACTCACAAACTAGTATTTAGTCACTTAGCAATAATACCTATTTGCCTCATAATTTTGTAATATTTTAAACTTAAGATTTAATCTAAGTCTGCCCGAAATGCCTAGCCATGCTAGGTGTTCTAGTGGTACACTCTGTAATTATTATTTTACTACATGTAAACCACACAATAACCAAATTCTGTAAACTCAGCATTGTAATCCTTATAGAGAATAAACTTTGAATTTGAATTTGAATTTGAATTGTTTATCCTTTTGAGACTCAAATTATCTTCCTGTGTGTTCCAATTAAGTCCCAGCATATTGTTGCAATCAGTAATTTCAGTTTCAGGGAAATCTTCCTTGCTAAGTTCCCTTAACTGGTTTGAATTAGTATTTCACATCCTTAGAGGCATATTTGCTTCTTTCATCTCCTTGTTAGCTTCTCTGTATAAGGATTTCAAATCCTCCTCTTTATTCAAAGTACCTTGAAGATTGTCCACATAGAAACTTTTCTTTAAGATTTCTTTGAAGGGACTTTCAGATTTCTTCAAATGTGTATTTAGAGTAGCTTCTAATAAGAATGGAGAGGATGTTGCACCAAATAATACTGATTTGAAACGATAAGTTTTCACAGGACTTTGAGGATCATGTGGATTTTCAGGCCACAAGAATCGAGTATAATCTTTATGTATTTCTTGTAGTCCTACTCTTAAGAAAGCTTTGGAAATATCAGCCGTGTAGGCATATGGGTTTGTGCGAAATTTCATAAGCACGTCTCCAAGCTTCTCAGTTAGTGAGGGTCCGGTCATCAGTCATTAAGACTTGCTACATCTTTATTTGCATGTGCGGTGCAATTGTATACAACACGTAGTGGAGTGGTTTCAGAACCTTTTCTGACTCCATGGTGCGGGAGATAATGAGCGTCTGTCTTCAACTTGTCTTCGACTATTTCCTCAATGAATTTATTGTCCAACTGTTCTTGTATGATATTATCATAGACAGTCAGTAGCTCTGGATTCATCCTGAGCTCATGTATTTGTGCTTTCATTTGTCCGAAAGCCATGCGATAATTGCTAGGCAGATGTGGTGGATTTATTTCCATGGTAACCTAACCCAATACTGTCCATCTTTATATTTGACAGTGTCCAAATATTGGTTATAAGTCTGGGATTCTTGTGGTCTTGGTTTATTTGCATCAATACCTATCGCATCTAACGTTTGGACCATTTAAGGGTTAAATCAATTGGAGTAATTGTGTCCGTCTGTATGTCAGGACAGGCTAACCTGATCTTAGCGGCTAATTCCATTGTTCCAGTCGACCAAATTCATAGCTATTTCTTTAGAACTCCATTTTTTCTATCGATTGAGTACAAGAAACTGCCCATTTACCGATTTCAACTACCCAATAACATGGTCAGAAATTTGCAATTTGGCAAATTTCACGACAATTAAAAAATATGACAATTTCAAAATAAGGTCCAGAATGAACAATGCAGACATTCCTGGCTCTAAAATAATATTTATTATGTTCATCAGTCACGTCTCCAGGCCCCTCTGATATTACTCTTACTTTCTATTTTGAATTTTTATTAAAACAAAAAATACAAGATTTACTGTTATGCAGACCACTGCAATATTGTAATAACTGTACAAATAATGTCAACCCATTCATGAGTGCATATTAGAATGGCTAGTTGGACATTTATTGGACAATGACATCATTTGTTTACTTTTGAACATCAGCAAAAATCAAACATTTTCCCTACTTTGAGCTCCATTTCCAGGTTCTTTTTGTAGTAAAACCAATCAAAATCACCTTTATTTCTATAATATGTTTTCCTTTCTATCAAATGAGACCAAGAAAATGAGAATACAACCATAAATGCTATACGAAAATAGACCACAAATTCAGCATTTTAATAAAAAAAAAAACGGTCGGAGATTTTTTCTCATTATGCACTACGTGCTCAAGGATTTTTTTTATATGGTGCACACAGACCACACAGACCAATTCTCTCACATGTGGGCCTACCAGCTTTCTCCTGCTTGATTTGAAGCCGCTAGAATTTATGACTATATACGTCAAACACGGTACCTCACAAGACGTATATATACGACCGAAACAGTCAAAGGGTTAAGAAGCTACATATAAGTGTTCCTATATACACTATTATTCTTCACATCAAGATCGAGTTAAGCTGTCAGTTTTCTCATCAATGTTTTTGAGAGCTTTATGTATTTCTAGTCCAGGGTTCATAAATGAAGAAATATCCAAAATATATGAAATTGTTAATGATTTGAAATACCTAAGAAACATAATCAATACATCTTTTAAAATTGCTAGAAATACTTTTTACAATCCAAAAAAGGACAACCAACCTTATTCAACTAAAAATATGTTGGTTCTCCCTTACCATGAAAACTTGGTTGATATACCTTCTCTTCTTAAGAGTTTTAATATATAAGTTTTATTTAAAATCTTGATACAGTAAAAAGAACTTTTGATAGGGAATTCCCCCCAAAATGCTGATGGATGTGTTTTTAAGATTCCTTGTAAAATTTGTGATAAAGTTTATTATGGTAAAATTGGCAAGTCTCAAACTAAGATTAAAACAACATAAATATAACATTAGAACTGGACAAGAGTTTAATGCTCTATTTATTCATGTGAGAGATTTTTACCATCCAACTGATTTTCAAAAAGCTGAGAAAGTTGTATCAAGCAAATCCATGGTCAACAGGAATATAATTAAATCAAGTTTCATAAAAAGCAATTTTGAAAGTAATATAAATATTTCCTTTAGTTTATAAATTGGCTTCAATTATAATTAATAAAATTTGGGAAGAATTTAATGATACATCAAACAAGTAATAAATCTTAATTCTAGGTAGAATATTAGGTGGGTTTCACAGAGTCAGGTGTCATCACGGGTGTGTGTGTGAGATGTTGCTTTGTTGTGGGATGTGATGGTGAGGTGTAGTCTTAACCCTTTATATGCCTTCCTTAGAGGTTTCGTTTTTATAGTTCCTTGATAATGTGAGAAGTTTTGAATGCATTTGGAATTTCACTATTCTTTCATGGTGGTTGTTTTGCATATTCGAATATCACCTGTTTACTGTGATCTTATTGCATAGATTATCATGCATAGCAGCATATGCGTGGATTACCCTCCAGCATAACCCAAAAAAGTCAGAGTGACTTATTTCCACTGGGGTGAAGGTTATAATATAATACAAACATCTTACATTGTGTACAAGTTGTCTCCATGTTGGTACAATAGAATAAATAAAGATCAACCCTCCCATTCTTATGTAGCACACCATTTTTAGAAGGACTGATGTTCTGAGTGAAGCCATATGAAAGGAATAATTTTGTACAGTTACCCACAGTAATGCTATTGTGTACATATTTACTTAGGTGATAGACTAGAGAAAAATTTATTCTTTCTGACACTCCAACAAGACTGGAAAAACATCTCATATTTGTTAATTTATTCTATTGTGGGGTGCGTTTATCATGTTTATATGTCGCAAAGCATGTTTATTATATAATTTTGAAAAATATAGATGGATTGACCCTTTGAGGGTTGAGACCCCTGATCCTGAACTTGTTCTCAGGGTTGAAAAATATTTGAAAAAGAAAATTATTTTTTCTTTCCAAAATCTATCAATACTTAATGATATACAGAGGCACGAAGCTGACAGAAAGTGAACCACTTACGGCAACATCGCTGACTGCCAGTCACTCGGCAATATTATATTTACTTTTATTGTATTTTTTTTTTTAATACTTTATTTTTTCAAGTAAATTTCATGGCCCGTGAGACCAATATAGGGCATATTGTATATATAGTCACTTGTTGTATACTACACAATAACCACAGAAACATTGACAGAACATTTTCACTTACCTTAGTCACATACTATTGTCTAGAAATATATACATAGTATTTATAGGTCCTAGCAATGCTTTGGATACACGGGAGTATATAATAATAAAAAATATAATAATAATAATAATAATAATAATAATCATAATAATGTTTCCTTGAAGCATGGTGTAAGATGAATGTCACTGCTGCTGAGAGTGTAGCAGTGGTGATATCTGATGAGCATGCACTGCTTTGGCTTGGTTTTCACAGTTACACATAAACATGTCTGTCTGTCTAGTTCTCTGTCTAGCTCTCTATCTATCTGTCTAGCTCTCTATCTATCTGTCTAGCTCTCTGTTTACCTCTGTCTTTCTGTCTCTGCTTCTCTCTCTTTCTATCTCTCTGCTTGTCTCTCTCTCTGTCCCAGTGAGTGCCACTCATGAGCCAATAGGCTGTCACATCTGATTCCTGGCAAGTGTAAATATGTATTACTTGCCAGTCATGCTTACTTTGCATTATACAGTGGACCCTCTGTTTTCGTTACCCACTGATTTCGCGATTTCGATGAATGCCAACTTTTTTCGTCAAAATATAGTCTCTGTTTTCATTAATTCCCTCTGGTTTTGTTGGTCATACAGAACATGTCCAAGTGCCCATGCACATACAAAGCCTCCCACAAACCATTCTGAGACGGTGTGGCATTGTTTCTCGGTGAATGAACATTACCCTGTGAGATCATATGAAACATTTCATAATAATACATTGTTTTTTGCACTTGTTTATTATGTTATTTTATTATCACACTGGCCGATTCCCACCAGGGCAGGGTGGCCCGAAAAAGAAAAACTTTCACCATCATTCACTCCATCACTGTCTTGCCAGAAGGGTGCTTTACACTACAGTTTTTAAACTGCAACATTAACGCCCCTCCTTCAGAGTGCAGGCACTGTACTTCCCATCTCCAGGACTCAAGTCCGGCCTACCGGTTTCCCTGAACCCCTTCATAAATGTTACTTTGCTCACACTCCAACAGCACGTCAAGTATTAAAAACCATTTCTCTCCGTTCACTCCTATCAAACACGCTCACGCATGCCTGCTGGAAGTCCAAGCCCCTCGCATACAAAACCTCCTTTACCCCCTCCCTCCAACCTTTCCTAGGCCAACCCCTACCCCGCCTTCCTTCCACTACAGACTGATACACTCTTGAAGTTATTCTGTTTCGCTCCATTCTCTCTACATGTCTGAACCACCTCAACAACCCTTCCTCAGCCCTCTGGACAACAGTTTTGGTAATCCCGCACCTCCTCCTAACTTCCAAACTACGAATTCTCTGCATTATATTCACACCACACATTGCTCTCAGACATGACATCTCCACTGCCTCCAGCCTTCTCCTCGCTGCAACATTCATCACCCATGCTTCACACCCATATAAGAGCGTTGGTAAAACTATACTCTCATACATTCCCCTCTTTGCCTCCAAGGACAAAGTTCTTTGTCTCCACAGACTCCTAAGTGCACCACTCACCCTTTTCCCCTAATCAATTCTATGATTTACCTCATCTTTCATAGACCCATCCGCTGACATGTCCACTCCCAAATATCTGAATACATTCACCTCCTCCATACTCTCTCCCTCCAATCTGATATCCAATCTTTCATCACCTAATCTTTTTGTTATCCTCATGACCTTACTCTTTCCTGTATTCACTTTCAATTTTCTTCTTTTGCACACCCTACCAAATTCATCCACCAATCTCTGCAACTTCTCTTCAGAATCTCCCAAGAGCACAGTGTCATCAGCAAAGAGCAACTGTGACAACTCCCACTTTATGTGTGATACTTTATCTTTTAACTCCACGCCTCTTGCCAAGACCCTCGCATTTACTTCTCTTACAACCCCATCTATAAATATATTAAACAACCACGGTGACATCACACATCCTTGTCTAAGGCCTACTTTTACTGGGAAATAATTTCCCTCTTTCCTACATACTCTAATTTGAGCCTCACTATCCTCGTAAAAACTCTTCACTGCTTTCAGTAACCTACCTCCTACACCATACACCTGCAACATCTGCCACATTGCCCCCCTATCCACCCTGTCATATGCCTTTTCCAAATCCATAAATGCCACAAAGACCTCTTTAGCCTTATCTAAATACTGTTCACTTATATGTTTCACTGTAAACACCTGGTCCACACACCCCCTACCTTTCCTAAAGCCTCCTTGTTCATCTGCTATCCTATTCTCCGTCTTACTCTTAATTCTTTCAATAATAACTCTACCATACACTTTGCCAGGTATACTCAACAGACTTATCCCCCTATAATTTTTGCACTCTCTTTTATCCCCTTTGCCTTTATACAAAGGAACTATGCATGCTCTCTGCCAATCCCTAGGTACCTAACCCTCTTCCATACATTTATTAAATAATTGCACCAACCACTCCAAAACTATATCCCCACCTGCTTTTAACATTTCTATCTTTATCCCATCAATCCCGGCTGCCTTACCCCCTTTCATTTTACCTACTGCCTCACGAACTTCCCCCACACTCACAACTGGCTCTTCCTCACTCCTACAAGATGTTGTTCCTCCTTGCCCTATACACGAAATCACAGCTTCCCTATCTTCATCAACATTAAACAATTCCTCAAAATATTCCCTCCATCTTCCCAATACCTCTAACTCTCCATTTAATAACTCTCCTCTCCTATTTTTAACTGACAAATCCATTTGTTCTCTAGGCTTTCTTAACTTGTTAATATCACTTCAAAACTTTTTCTTATTTTCAACAAAATTTGTTTATAACATCTCACCCACTCTCTCATTTGCTCTCTTTTTACATTGCTTCACCACTCTCTTAACCTCTCTCTTTTTCTCCATATACTCTTCCCTCCTTGCATCACTTCTACTTTGTAAAAACTTCTCATATGCTAACTTTTTCTCCCTTACTACTCTCTTCACATCATCATTCCACCAATCGCTCCTCTTCCCTCCCGCACCCACTTTCGTTGGGGCCATGGTGGCCCCAACGAAAGCTCCTAGGGCCAGACCTTTGGTAAAGAAGATGAGAAACATGATAGAATTCAAGAAAGAAAATTGTAGCCAGAATGTGTCCAAGAGAAGGACTTTGAAGGGTTTGGGGCTGACCCTGACAACCCTCTGCCTGTTGTGGAATTTAATGTGGCATTTAGGAATTCCATGGGGTTGGATGTGAGTGTCCAGGATGTGGAAGAGTTGGTGGAGGACCACAGTGAAGAGCTAACCACTAAAGAGGTGCAAGACCTTCATCTGGAACAGCAACAGACCACAGCTGAGGAAATTGCTTCAGAGGAGGAGGAAGAGAGAGGGAAGGTGCCTTCTTCAGTGATTAAGGATATTTGTGCAAAGTGGAGTGAGGTGCAAATGTTTGTGGAGGAACATCACCCTAGCAAAGCTGCTGCAGGCCATGTCTGCAACACATTCAATGACAGTGCCTTGTCTCATTTTAGGCAAATCTTAGAGATGCCAGAAACAGAGCTCTCTGGAAAAAAAATTTGTGCAACAGGGGTCCAGTGACTCTCAAGTTGATCCTAGTGCCATTAACCCTTTGAAGGTCGAGAGCCCCTCTCGTAAACTCGTTCTCAGGGTCAAGAAATATTTGAAAAAAAAAAATTCTTATGAAACGATACAGAATGCTTTTGAACTATAGGTTTAAAAAAAAAAATTCTTTGCGATCAATACTTACCAAGATATGGAGGCGTGAAGTTGACAGAAAATGAACTGCTTACAGCAACATCGCTGAGTGCTAGTGATGGGGTAACTGTTTATTTACTTTTATCTATTTTTCTTCTTTTATTTTTTAACATTTTATTTCTTCAAGTAACTTTTATGTCCTGTGAGACCAATATAAATTATATTGTATGTATATTCACTTGTTGTATGCTACACAATAACTGCAAAATCAATGTTGCCATTATATTGTTTACAAAACATGTTTACACAAACCAACAATATAAAATGTTGTTTATTACTCTTTTTCTAATATATATATATATAAACATACAGAGTCACTGGACACATTCCTAGAACTGGTAGAGGTTCTGGAAGCTTGTTGTTGTGTATGGATGGACTTGTAAATATGCCGAGCCACTGGCATGGCTAGTGTCACAATGAGGCATTATACCATCAATCACTAACCCTCACTGTCTTCCACAACACACATGCTTTCCCCACCCTAATATGCACATGGAAATAAGTCAATGTCTGACTTGGGTTATCCTAGGTTGATGGTCATCTGGGTCATCCTTCCTTCCTTCCTACTTTTGTTCCTACCTTCCTTCCTTCCCTCCTACCTTCCCTCCTTCCTACCTACCTTCCCTCCTTCCTTCCTTCTTCTCATTTCTTCCTTCCTTCCTTTCTTCCTTCTTTTCTTTCTTACCTCCTTTCTTTCTTCCTTCCTTCCTTCTTTCTGGTTCCCTGGGCATTCCTTTCAGTCACAAACTCCTCAAAGCCATGAAATTCATGCTCACTGACACTTCCACCTGTGTTAGAACTGTCACTTGGGAAAATATGAGTCCCAATTCGCTGGGGAGTGAGGAGCTTTTATTGCAAGTCATGGTAAACAAGGCATACTGAAATGGCATTCATACAATGCAATGTGGGTGCCCAGATTTCCTACTGCACACATTCACCATGCAGACCCATTCTCTAACATGTAGGCCTACCAGCTTTCTCCCGCTCGATTTGAAATGTACGTGTACAAGTATGGCACCGACCCTGAAAGGGTTAAAAAACAAAGAAGGGAAGCAACCCTGGATATGGACTTGGTACCTGAAGCTTTTATGGAAGGGGATTCCCCTTCCAAACAATAATCAGTCCTCCCTCTCCCCTCCTCCCTGTGTTCCATACACAACAAGAGTCTTCAATAAAGCTAAGTGTGATGTTAAATGTTCATTTATACATTTTATTAATGCTTTATATTTTATTAGTGCTCTATATAATCTCTAAAAAAATAATTTGTTAATATACTTTTGGGTGTCTCGAACCTGGAGTATACCTGGAGAGACTTCTGGGGGTCAATGCCCCCATGGCCCAATCTGAGACCAGGCCTCATGGTGGATCAGGGATTGATCAACCAGGCTGTTACTGCTGGACGGACGTAATTTAACGTATGAACCACAACTCAGCTGGTCAGGTACTGACTTTAGGTGCCTGTCCATTGCCTGCCTGAAGACAGCCAGGGGTCTATGGTAATCCCCCTGATATATGCTGGGAGGCAGCCGAACAGTCTTGGGCACCTGACACTTATTGTGTTGTCTCTTATCGTGCTAGTGGCACCCCTGCTTTTTATTGGGGGGATGTTGCACCGTCTGCCGAGTCTACTGCTTTCATAGGGAGTGATTTTCATGTGCAAGTTTGGTACCAGTCCCTCTAGGATTTTCCAGGTGTATATAATCATGTATCTCTCCCTCCTGCATTCTAAGGAGTACAGGTTTAGGAACTTCACACGTTTCCAGTAACTGAGGCGGTTTATCACAGTTATGCATGTACTGAAGGTTCTCTGTATATTTTCTAGGTCAGCAATTTCACCTGCCTTGAAAGGTGCTGTTAGTGTGCAGCAATATTCCAGCCTAGATAGAACAAGTGACCTGAAGAGTGTCATCATGGGCTTGGCATCTCTGGTTTTGAAGGTTGTCATTATCCATCCTGTCATTTTTCGAGCAGGTGCAATTGATACAATGTTATGGTCCTTGAAGGTGAGAACGTCTGACATGATCACACCCAGGTCTTTGACATTAGTTTTTTGTTCTATTGTGTGGTTGGAATTTGTTTTAAACTCCGATGAAATTTTAGTTTCCTCACGTTTTCCATATCAGAGTAATTGGAATTTCTCATCATTGAACATCATATTGTTTTCTGCAGCCCATTTATAGATTTGGTTGATATCTGCATGCAGTCTTGCAGTGTCATGCAAATTCGGGAGTCATCTGCAAAAAAGACACTGTGCTGTGGCTTATATCCCTGTCCGTGTCCAATATGAGGATGAGGAACAAGATGGGGGAGAGTGGTGTGCCTTGTGGAACAGAGCTTTTCACCATAGCTGCCTCAAACTTTACTCTGTTGATTACTAATCTTTGTGTTCTATTTGTTAGGAAATTATAGATCCATCTACAGTGGACCCTTGGTTAACACCTTTAAAACATTTCAGAGAACTAGTGTTTAACCGATTTAGTCTTTAACCGAATTAATTTTCCACATAAGAAATAATGGAAATCGATTAATCCATTCCAGATATTCAGAAGTATTAAGCAAAATATTTTTTTACATGAAATATACATTTCCCTACACAGAAAACAATGATACATGACGAATAAAACAATAATAACATCACACTTTGACTTGTTGATGAGTGATGAGACAGGAATAAGGCAGAGGATGAAGGTGTTCTATTGTTTGGAAGGGGAATCCCCTTCCAGTCGTTTTATTGTTCAAACAAGCTGTTCTGATTGCCAGGTTGGTCAAGAAGTTAGTTTATGTGAGGACTTTTAGTCAGTCACTGGTTAAGTCTAGTCGAGTCTTGACACATAGCGAACTTCTTAGAGCACTTACACACATGCACACAAACTTACTTGTATGTACAGGTCTGCCATCACAAATCTGGCAATCAGTTATTCGGTTCCTTCAGTTATTCGGCTCCCGCTTCACACACGGAGGGCCCGGGTTCGATTCCCGGCGGGTGGAAACATTTCGACACATTTCCTTACACCTATTGTCCTGTTCACCTAGCAGCAAATAGGTACCTGAGTGTTAGTAGACTGGTGTGGGTCGCAGCCTGGGGGGCAAGATTGAGGACCCCAATGGAAATAAGTTAGATAGTCCTCGATGACGCACTGACTTTCTTGGGTTATCCTGGGTGGCTAACCCTCTGGGGTTAAAAATCCAAACGAAATCTTATCTTTTTTTTTTTATTATCACACTGGCCGATTCCCACCAAGGCAGGGTGGCCCGAAAAAGAAAAACTCTCACCATCATTCACTCCATCACTGTCTTGCCAGAAGGGTGCTTTACACTACAGTTTTTAAACTGCAACATTAACACCCCTCCTTCAGAGTGCAGGCACTGTACTTCCCATCTCCAGGACTCAAGTCCGGCCTGCCGGTTTCCCTGAATCCCTTCATAAATGTTACTTTGCTCACACTCCAACAGGTAGTAGGTTGGTAGACAGCGACCACCCAGGGAGGTACTACCGTCCTGCCAAATGACTGTGAAACAAAAACCTGTAACTGTTTTGCATGATGGTAGGATTGCTGGTTTCTTTTTCTGTCTCATAAACACGCTAGATAACAGGGATATCTTGCTTCTCCTACTTACACTTTGGTCACACTTCACAGACACGCACATGCATATATATATATATACATACATCTAGGTTTTTCTCCTTTTTCTAAATAGCTCTTGTTCTTTTTTATTTCTTCTATTGTCCATGGGGAAGTGGAAAAGAATCTTTCCTCCGTAAGCCATGCGTGTCGTATGAGGCGACTAAAATGCCGGGAGCAATGGGCTAGTAACCCCTTCTCCTGTATACATTTACTAAAAAAGAGAAGAAGAAAAACTTTATCTTATCTTATCTTATCTTATCTAATTTTGGCTAGCATAATTTCAAATTTCCAGGGTCACCACACCAACCTGCTGGTACTGTTTGGTGGCGCTACTTGCTGCATAAGTCATTCCAATTTCTTTTTCTCCATTTATTGTTTTAACCTGCTTACTTTTAGCCCTAGCCATGGTTCCAATGAATAAAAGAAATGCTTCTCATTATGTAAAGTACCTACACAGTACATTATCCATTAATGATAAGGTGGCTTTGAAGCCACTGTCGGTTGTCATGAGCTCAGTCTCATGAAGCAGGAGAATATGATTTATGCTAATATCAACACTACACCTTATTTGCCTATCACAATTGATCTAATATGACATAAGAAACAATATACAGTGGACCCTCGACCAACGATATTAATCCGTTCCTGAGAGCTCATCGTTAATCTAAATTATCGTTACTCGAGTTAATTTTCCCCATAAGAAATAATGGAAATCAAATTAATCCGTGCAAGACACCCAAAAGTATTGAAAAAAAAGAGTTTTACCACATGAAATATTAATTTTAATACACACAAACTGAAGAAGACATGTACAATTACATGACACTTACCTTTATTGAAGATCTGGTGATGATTGATGGGATGAGAGGAGGGGAGACTGTGGATGGTGTTAGTGTTTAGAAGGGGAATCCCCTTCCATTAGGACTTGATGTGTCAAGTCCTTTTCTGGGGTTACTTCCCTTCTTCTTTTAATGCCACTAGGACCAGCTTGAGAGTCACTGGACCTCTGTTGCACAACATATCTGTCCATAGAGGCCTGTACCTCCTGTTCCTTTATGACATTCCTAAAGTGTTTCACAACATTGTCAGTGTCACAATTAAACACTTGTTCAGGTTTCAATTCTTCACTGTATATGTACTCCTTGAATTCCTGTACATATTTTTCAGCTGCTTTTTGGTCCAAACTGGCAGCCTCACCATGCCTTATCACACTATGTATGCCACTACGATTCTTAAATCTCTCAAACCAACCTTTGCTGGCCTTAAATTCACTCACATCACCACTAGTTGCAGGCATTTTTCTAATTAAACTCTCATGCAACTTCTTTTCCTTTCACATATGATCGCTTGAGAGATGCTATCTCCTGCTATCTGTTTCTCGTTTATCCACACCAATAACAGTCTCTCAACATCTTCTATCACTTGCGATCTCAGTTTCAAAAACATAGTTGCACCTTTGGCAAGAACAGCTTCCTTGATTGCCATTTTCTTGGCCACAATAGTAGCGATGGTTGATTGGGGTTTTGTGTACAACCTGGCCAGCTCGGAGACACACACTCCACTTTCATACTTAGCAATGATCTCTTTCTTCATATCCATAGTAATTATCACCCTTTTTGCTGTAGAGTTGGCACTAGAAGCTTTCTTGGGGCCAATGGTGACTCATTTTGCAGGTGCAATCACTAAAAATGCTGTGATAATATGAAATGTTCTGACTGAATGTTTGGATGGGACCACAGTGGCTGGCTGGCTTGTAAACACTGGCCACAAGTGGACGCGTCTCAGATGGAACGAATCGTGTTGGTCGAGTTTTTTAGGGCTAGTCGAGGCAAGATTTTTGCATTAAAATGCATCGCTAGTCGGATTTAACGTTAGACGATGCCATCATTGGTTGAGGGTCCACTGTAAATAACATAAAACATGTTAAGTACTCCAGAATGAATAATATTTATCAAAATACCGAGCAGTTTGAGGGAGGTATGAAGAGGATATGGTATACAAATACCATTCTCCTATCCCTGTCTTGGTGGCTTATATTAGAGATAACAGAATGTAGCACAGGGCTAACTGTGATATACACTCGTACTGCACCATAAACCTGAAACAAAAAAGTTATTTTCTCTCTATAGATTATCACACATACCAGCATATGTGTAGAGAATCTAGTACAGTGGTCCCCCGCTTTTCGTAGTTCCCGGCAATCATAAAATTCGCCAATCATAGGGGTATTTTCGTATAAACATGGACTCGCTTTTCATAGGTTGACTCGCGAGTCGTAGTTGGTCCGGGACGCGTACGCACGGTGTGAGCCAGGGCGGCAGCCACTCTGGCATTGTTTACCAGTGAGCGAAGGTCCCCTCGCGTGCTCCAGCGAAATATTTCATAATATTCCATTTATTTTAGTGCTTGCAAGTACTAAATAAGCTACCATGGCTCCAAAGAAAGCTCCTAGTGCCAAGCCTGTGGTAAAGAAGGTGAGAAATACAATTGAATTTAAGAAAACCATTACTGAATAATATGAAAGTGGTACAAGTGTCGCCGAACTGTCCAGGATGTATAAGAAACCCTACACAACCTTATGTTCCATAGTGGCCAAGAAAAATGAAATAAAGGATGCTGTTGTTGCAAAGGGAGTAACTATGCTGACAAAAATGAGATCACCAGTACCGGAAGAGGTTGAGAAGTTATTATTGGTGTGGATAAATGAGAAACAATTAGCAGGAGATACTCTTATGACTTCGTTTATTTGTGAAAAGGCTAGGCAGTTGCATGAAGATTTGGTAAAGAAATTGCCTGCAAATAGTGGTGAAGTGAGTGAATTTAAGGCCAGCAAAGGCTGGTTTGAGAGATTTAAGATCCGTACTGGCATACACAGTGTGGTAAGGCATGGTGAGGCTGCCAGTTCGGACCACAAAGCGGCTGAAAAATATGTGAATGAATTCCAGGAGTACATAAACAGTGAAAGACTGAAACCTGAACAAGTGTTCAATTGTGACGAAACAGGCCTCTTTTGGAAGAAAATGCCAAAGAGGACCTTCATTACACAAGAGGAAAAGGCAATGCCAGGACATAAGCCTATGAAAGACAGGCTGACGCTAATGTTCTGCGCTAATGCTAGTGGGGATTTCAAAGTGAAGCCATTACTAGTGTACCATTCTGAAAATCCCAGAGTGTTCAGGAAAAACAATGTTATGAAGAGTAAATTGTGTGTGTTTTGGAAATCTAATAGTAAGGCATGGGTCACGAGGGAAATTTTCGTCGAGTGGTTCAATGAAGTGTTTGGCCCTAGTGTGAAGGAGTATCTCCTGGAAAAGAAATTGGATCTCAAGTGCATGCTAGTAATGGACAATGCACCTGCTCATCCTCCAAACTTGGATGACCTAATTTTCGAGGAGTTTGGGTTCATCACAGTAAAGTTCTTGCCCCTGAATACCACTCCTCTCCTCCAACCCATTGACCAGCAGGTTATTGCAAACTTTAAAAAACTCTACACAAAAGCAATGTTTCACAGGTGCTTGACTGTGACCACAGACACTCACTTGACCCTAAGGGAATTTTGGAGAGAACACTTCAGCATCCTCCACTGCATAACCCTTATAGGTATGGCTTGGGAGGGAGTGACTACCAGGACTTTGAACTCTGCCTGGAGAAAATTGTGGCCAGACTGTGTCGACAAGAGGGATTTTGAAGGATTTGGGACTGACCCTAATGAGCCTATGTCTGTTGTAAAATCAATTGTGGCACTGGGGAGTTCCATGGGGTTGGATGTGAGTTTGGAGGATGTGGAAGAATTGGTGGAAGACCACAATGAAGAGCTCACCACTGAGGAGCTGCAAGAGCTTCAGCAGGAAGAGCAACACATCGCAGCTCAGAATCTTGCTGCAGAGGAGGAGGAAGAGAGATGGAAGAAGGTGCCTTCTTCAGAAATTAAAGAGATTTTTACTATGTGGGGTAAGATGGAAAGCTTTATGGAGAAACATCACCCTAACAAGTTTGTTGCAAGCCAGGTTGGCAACATGTACAGTGACAAAGTCTTGGGCCATTTTAGGGAAGTGTTAAAGAGATGCCAGAAACAGAGCTCTCTCCATAGTTATTTTGTGAGACAGGACTCCAGTGACTCTCAAGGTGGTCCTAGTGGCATTAAGAAACAGAGAAGAGAAGCAACCCCAGAAAAGCAAATGGTACCTGAGGTGTTGATGGAAGGGGATTCCCCTTCCAAACTATAAACAATCCACTCTCTCTCCTCCTCCAGTCTCCCATACACTAAGAAGAATCTCCAATAAAGGTAAGTGTTATGCTGTTGTACAGGCGGTGGCAGCGGCAGCAGCGACTTCCAAGCTCTGTACTTTTCTCCAACTACCAGAGCTACCAATGCTCCTATGATGACCTAGTTACAAGCAAAACTGCACTACCCAACGTAGCACCCAGAATGACCAAAGATTACCAACAGTGAAACCTACAAATCGAAAAATAATAGAGATCAAAGGAAGACTGCACACAAACCGAAAGCAACACCCCGCTGCCAGCCGAACAACGTAACCCCTAAGCTTTGTATACTACAACTTCTTCGTAACTACAACAATTCCTGTAGTATTATGAGGCGCAATCTAAGAGGAAACAGCACCAAGGCCAGCAAGAAAACACCGAAAAATCAACTATTCAACAAGTGTAGCCAGGAGGACGCCGGCCCAGCAACCACCTGACTCACCACCACTCAAGGCCACACCACAACAATAACAACAAACATGGCTGCCACCAGCCCATCCTCCCCTCCTTCCCCGGATTCAACCTACCAAGTAGTCTCTCAGGTATGACCAACGATCCAGATACCCTAAAGTCATGCATCTCCAACTTAGCTATTGAAAATATGAATCTTCGAGAGACGCTAACAAAACAAGACACCAGGATGACACAACTCGAGAACAAAATCCTCAGTCTTGAACAAAAGTTATCAACACCAGGAATGACTAACTGTGACAAGACCATCCAAACAGTCATAGATAGCCATACCCAACAAATAATATCTCTTAATACAAAGGTTGAAGAAGCAGTAAAAGAATGGAAGAACAACTTAGATAACCAGTTCAGCGACTACTTTGCTCTCCAAGAAGATAAAACTGAACAAGATAAACTATCGGACGCAGTAATAGTTAACAGTCCACTTTTTCCCAGTGATATGAACCAAACAAACAGTAAAGAAATTACTCTGCAGATCATAAAGGACCAAACAAGTGTTATTGTACCAGAGTCTGAAATAAAAGAAGCCAGGTTACTAGGATCCCATGGTAGAAAAAGTATTATGCTTAGATTCCACTCACATGACAGGAAAAAAGACTTAATAATTGCATCTATTAAAGTAAAGAAAGAGGTATACATAAACGAGTGTCTTACCAAAAAACGTCAGAACCTCCTGTATAGAGTCAGAAAACTTAAGCGGGAGAATAATGACACAATACACCAATGCTTCACACGGGATGGGAAAATTCTTGTTAGGAAAACAAATGTAGGTCAACTGTACACAATCACGAACGAGAATGATCTATCACGATTTCTCAGGGATACTAATCTTACAGAGAATAACTAAACAATGACCAACTTAAAAGCCTACGTAGTGTAGTGTATGTTTTGCTCCATTATTGTTCAAATTTCATTGTGCAATCTCTTAGTAATTAAATAATCAACTACCTCATTTTGTGATTTTACTAGTAAGCATAAGTCACCTTATGTGATTTTGTTATTTACTATTGTTCGCTTAAACATTAGCTGAATTGATACTTTCTCTGTCCATATTACTACCTCATATTTTTTTAAATACTATCAATTGATATTACTTACTAAAATTAATAATTATCATTTTTACTAAAATTTCAATTTACTCTTAACATTTTTGACATTTAATAACCATTACTTGTCTGATTACCTTTACCTGTTTTAATACCACATTTACTATCTTAGATTACTCTTAATTACCTTGTACTGCCACATAACCAAGTATAACTACCAGTGCAATATTGAATGAAATAAACATTACTTTTTCACTTTTTTGTAATCATTATTACTTACTAAAATTTTATTAAACACCATATTTACTACCAGTCAATTTTACTTTTGTACATTAAACATTATTTTATACTTCCCATAACATTTTGTTGCCAAATTTTCAAGTTTGTATATTCAACTCCAACCTTTATATTATCCTTTGTACCTGTGTACCTGTGTACCTGGGTACCTGTCTACCATCTTACTATCATATTATAACCAAGACATTACTATTGTTATTTTTTTACTATTATTCTTTTGGTACTTTAATTGTGAATTTTATTTTGTCAATTTAAATCTAGTTATAATCTTGATCTTGTCAACAACCTATACCAGACTCTAGTGCAATTGCAAGTACCATTTCAAATTGTATTTTTATATAATAAGTTTATATTATAATTCCTACCATCTGTCCATTTAACTTTGTTTACCATTACTTGATTTTAGTCCCTTATATATTTTCTCCTTTATTTTAGCTTTATATAACTACCCTAGTTTATATATTCACAATTGTTAAAATAATCAAGGTGCTATTCTCAGGTGCTAAAGTAGAATAAATTCACAATTTTGCCATTATATTCCAAAGCTCATTTATTTGATTACCACTTTATTGTTCACCACAACCTATATTAGTCCCTTTTATATTATAATTTTATACTATAATTCTAACTTTAAAATATTACCTTTATAGTACTACCTACTATTATATTCCCAAGCTCCATTATTTGATCATCACTTTATTTGTATTAGTCCCTTTTATATTGTCTCCTTTATTTTAGCTTAAAAAAAAAAAAAAACTACCTTAGCTCATTATTTTACATTTGTTAAATAATTCAGGTGCTATTTTTTAGCTTAAGACTATTTACTTTGTTTTATACTTAATTCTAACTATAGATTCACTACAAATCTTATGATTACAAGCACTGATCCTGATACCAACCTCTTATTTAATGACTTAAATGAATCAAACAGTTACTGTAATTACTACACTGCAGAACAATCAAAGGCACTTCTCAGTGCCAACAACAACATAACTATCTTTAACTACAATATCAGATCTTTAAGCAAGCATTACGATGACCTCATAGCATTACTAAATTCCTTACATGCCAATATGTCCATCATTACACTAACTGAAACCTGGCTAAAGCCTGATAGTACAGATGTCTATGCCATTCCTGGTTACACAGCCATACACAACTGTAGGCCAGACCAACAAGGGGGTGGCACAGCCATATACTACTCAGACCAACTAGAATGTATCACTAATACTTGCACAAGGGATGAACATGGGGAATATATAATAGCTAAATTCAAATCCAAATACCTACAAAAACCTCTCACAGTGATAAACATCTACAGAATTCCACAGTCAAACATTAGCAAATTTAGTCAAAACCTAGGAAGTATGATAACTGATGCACGCATGAACAAAGATCACTTACTACTCTCAGGTGACTTCAATATAAATCTCCTGCAAGACCAGGACCCACACGTTACTGAATTCACAAACACAATGAGTAACTGTATGTTACTACCAACAGTAACAAAACCTACAAGAGTTACAGAGACTAGTGTTTCCCTACTTGACCACATCTGGACCAACACCGTATCCCCTTTAAAATCAGGCATAATTACAGATAATACCACAGACCACTACCCTACTTTCCTCATAACAACTCTTGGTAAACTACCCCAAGACACTACTAAAGTCACCTTCAGACTTCACAATGAGGCAGCCATTAATAACTTCACAACAGCAGTAGCAAACATTGATTGGCACACTAAGCTACAAATCTATACAGATATTGACGAATGTATTAATAATTTTCTAAAAAAGACCCAATACCTCTATAACAAGCACTGCCCTAAAAAAACTAAACAGATGACAGCTAAGAGACTGAACAGTCCCTGGCTAACACCCAGCATTCTCAAATCCATAAATACAAAACACCAATATGAAAAACAGTACAGAATGGGTCACATAACCAGAGACCAAACAAAACGTTACTCGTCAATCCTAACCAGCCTGATAAGAAGGGCAAAAAAATTGTATTATGAGAACAGATTATCCAACTTACAAGGTGATATAAAAAAGACCTGGAAAACCCTATCAGAAATTCTGGGAACAAAAAAGATATCACGAAATAGCGAAATAAAATTAGCAAAATCAGATGAACCCCAACTCCCACCAACAGAAACAGCAAACAGACTCAATGATTTCTTCTCCACTATAGGACAAAACCTTGCCAATAAAATCCCAAGCTCAGATACCCCACCAAATGACTACCTCACCAGCAACTACCCGAACACACTGTTCCTAGTTCCGACTAACCCATACAAAGTCTCCCTTATTATCAACGCACTAAAAAACAAGGCAGGAGATTTAAATACCTTACCACCCTTTATATACAAAAAAGTGTCACAAGTGCTATCACCAATCATTGCAACACTCTTTAACAAATCCATTGAATCCTCCACCTTCCCTACAGTACTCAAAATAGCAAGGGTCACCCCGATCCACAAAGGAGGAGACCAAACAGAGTTGAATAACTATAGGCCAATATCCAACTTACACCCTCTCTCAAAAATCTTCGAAAAATTAATTCATAAACGAATCTACTCCTACCTTATCTCCCAAAACATACTCAACCCCTGCCAATTTGGATTCAGGCCTAATAAAAATACTAATGATGCTATTATACACATGCTTGAACATATATACACTGCAATAGAGAAAAAAGAAGTCCCACTGGGGATCTTCATTATCTTACGTAAAGCTTTTGATACAGTTGACCATGACTTGCTCCACGTAAAATTGTCACACTATGGTATAAGAGGGCACTCCCTCAACTACCTCAAGTCATACCTCAGCAACAGATGCCAATATGTGTACGCAAATGGGGCAAACTCTTCTGCGCAACCAATTACAGTTGGTGTCCCACAGGGAAGTGTCCTTGGCCCTCTTCTCTTTCTCCTATACATAAATGACCTTCCAAATGCTTCGCAATTACTCAAACCCACACTATTTGCAGATGACACTACATACGTCTTCTCTCACCCGAGCCCAGTCACGCTAGCCAATACTGTAAATACCGAATTACAGAAAATATCTACCTGGATGAGGACTAACAAACTTACACTAAACATTGACAAAACCTACTTCAATCAGTTTGGTAACAGAGCTACAGATGTCCCTCTTAACATAACGATAAACGGATCACCTATCACAAAGCTAACAGAGGGAAAATTCTTAGCAATCCACCTTGATAATAGACTCAAATTTCATACACATATACAACAAATTTCTAAGAAAATTTCCAAGACTGTAGGCATACTATCGAAGATATGGTACTATGTTCCACAGTCAGCCCTCCTGGCCCTATATCACTCTCTTATTTACCCCTATCTCACCTATGGAATTTGTGCATGGGGCTCAACAACAATCAACCATCTCAGACCACTAATTACCCAACAAAAGGCTGCAGTCAGAATGATAACAAATTCTCACTACAGGCAGCACACTCCACCAATATTCAATACACTAAACCTACTCACCATACAAAACATCCATACTTATTACTGCACCTATTACATACATAGAACACTTAACTCTGATATTAACCCTCCCCTCAAACATCTCCTTGCCAACCTCAACAGAACACATGACCATAACACAAGGCACAGATCACTCTTTGATGTTCCTCGTGTCCATCTCACACTATGCAAAAACTCAGTGCACATAAAAGGCCCTAAAATCTGGAATTCATTACCTGTAAATATAAAAGAAACACTACCTGTTTATAAATTCAAGTCTCTTCTCAAAGATCACTTACTCACCCAAAACCAAATAAATACTGAATAACTGAACCTTATAAATTGTATATCTTAAATGTTTCTCACAATTATATCACATAAATGTTAAACCTAAAACCCAATCTAACTTTATTATTTTTTAAATACACTACCTAACAGAATACTCCATACGACTGAATGTACAACAATGCATGCAACCATATGACCTGTCTTTGTAATACTCATTTGTGCTTTATAGTTATCTGTTTACAATAATGTATTATCACTGATTTCATCATTGCTTAGTTAATTTTAAGCCAGCCCATAATGCTATGCATAGTATAAGTGGCTTTGGCATGCTGCTCTTATCTGTATTTTTTTGTACCTCTGTACGTATGCTCAAATTGTAAATAAATAAATAAATAAATGTTTCATTCATCATTTCCCTTTGTATTGTTTATGTACTGCATGTATATTTCATGTTAAAAAATTTTTTGTTTTAACCCTTTGAGGGTCGACAGGCCCTCTCCGAAACTCGTTCTCAGGGTCGGCCAAATTTAAAAAAAAAAAAATTATTTTCTCTTATGAAAAGATAGAGAATCTTTTCCCGATCATAAGGACACCAAAAGTTTGAAATTTGATGGAAAACTTACGGAATTATGCTCTCGCAAAGTTAGCGGTCTCGACGATGTTTACGCATCGGCGATTTTGCCCACTTTGAGCCCCATTTTCGGCCAATTCCAATGTACTAGTTGACAAAAAACATGAATATTTCGCTAGAACTCCATTTTTTCATTCGAATGGGTGCAAGAAACCACCCATTTATGAAATTCAACTATCTAGTACAGTGGTCAGAATTTAGCAATTTTGCCAATTTCACACAAATTTCAAAAGATGCCAATTTCCGAATAGGGTCCACAATAAACAAGACATTCCTGGCACTAAAATGGCATTTCCTCTGGTCATTAGTCACGTCTCAAGGCCCCTCTTATATTCTTTTGCTTTCCACTTTGAATTTTTATTCTCACAAAAAATATAAGATTTACTGTTATGCAGACTACTGCATTAGTGTAAAAAATGGTATAAATATTATTGGTGCACTTGTGAAAGAATATTAGACTCACCAGTTGACGTGTATTGCACGCTTGGCACGATTTGTTTACTTTTGAAATTTGGTAAAAATCGAACATTTCTGCTACTTTGAGCTCAATTTCAAGGTACCTTTCATTATAAAACCAGTCAAAATCATCTCAATTTCTGTAATATGTCTTCCATTCTATAAAATGAGACCAAGAAAACTAGAATACAACAATAAATACCATACGAAAATACAGTGCAAAGTCGCTGTTTTATTCCAAAAAAATGGTCAAAGTTTTTTTTTTCTCATTATGCACTGTGTGCTGCAGGATTTTTTTTAGACTGTGCACACTGACCACATAGACCCATTCTTTCATATGAAGGCCTACCAGCTTTCTCCCACTAGATTTGAGGGCGCTAGAATTTAGGCGTACTAGTACGTCAAAAACCCTGGGTCGTAAGCCGTACTAGTATGTCCGAAACCCTCAAAGGGTTAATACTTCTGGGTGTCAGGAACGGATTAATTGTATTTACATTATTTCTTATGGGGAAAATTGATTCGTAAATCGTAAATTTCGTTTATAGTAACGGCTCCAGGAACGGATTAATTACGAACAACGAGGGACCACTGTATAACTCAAAAGAAGCCAACGTGGCTTATTTTTAATACTTGGCTTGGGTTAGCCATATATGAATTTTGGTAAATATTCAATTCCCAGCCAGGGTAGAAACATTAGGCATGTTTCTTTACACCTGTTGTCTACGTTTACCCATCAGCAAATAGGTACCTGGGTGTTATTCTGGGAATCTGACCTAATTTTCTTGAAATACTTTGCATAACAAGCAGCTTTCTATACAGTAGCATGTCACTGATGTCAGCTAGGCCTATATACCTTGTACATGTACGTGTAGTAAATAAAGATATTATTATTATATTATTATTACTTTCTCAGTTGTTTGTTGGGTTATCTTATTCAAACTTGGGCAATGTATGACAGAAAGATACTTCTTTACGTACACCATAACTGAAAGAAATTAGACCATAAATAGCGGAGTTCATTTCTCAGCCATTAGCGGCCGCTTAGCGGTATATTTTTGTATGGTTATGGTTATATTCTCATTTTTTCGGTCTAATTTGATAGAATGAAAGATATATTACAGAAATAGATATGATTTTGATTGCTTTCATGACGAAAAGTACAGTGGACCCCCGGTTAACGATATTTTTTCACTCCAGAAGTATGTTCAGGTGCCAGTACTGACAGAATTTGTTCCCATAAGGAACATTGTGAAGTAGATTAGTCCATTTCAGACCCCCAAACATACACGTACAAACGCACTTACATAAATACACTTACATAATTGGTCGCATTCGGAGGTGATCGTTATGCGGGGGTCCACTGTACCTTGAAATTGCATTCACAGTAGCAAAAATGTTCTATTCTTTAGCGAAGCTCAAGAGTAAACAAATGACGTCACCGTCCAATACCTGTCCGCCTGCCAGTCCAAATTCCAATTCGTACTCAAGAATGGGTTGACATTATTTATACAATTATTACAATAATGCAGCAGTCTGCATAACAGTAAATCTTCTATTTTTTTTGTGAATAAAAATTCCAAATGAAAAGGAATAGTAATATAAGAGGGGCCTGTAGTCATGACTAATGAACAGAGAAAATGTTATTTTAGTGCCAGGAATCTCTGCATTGTTTATACTGGACCCTATTTTGAAATTGGCGTTGTTGAAATTTGTGTAATATCGGCCAAATTGCCAATTTCTGACCACTTTATTGGGTAGTTGAAATAAGTGAATGAGCGGTTTCTTGTACTCAGTTGACAGACAAGAAGTAATAAGTTTATTCAGGTATACACAAATACAGTTACAAAGATTATCATACATAGCAGTGTACGTATCAAGAATTTAGGATAACCCAGAAAAGTCAGACAAAGTGACTTATTTCCAGTACCTGGCTTGGGCTTACCATATATGATTTTTGGTAAATATTTTTTTTTCTCGGTTGTTTGTTTGGCTATCGCATTGAAACTTGGGCAATGTATGATGGAAAGAGGCTTCTTAACGTACAACAAAAATAAAAAAGACGGACGATAAATAAGGGAATTAACTTCTCAGCCATTAGCCGCCTCTTTGCAGTATATTTTCGTATGGTTTTTATGGTTGTATTCTCATTTTTTTGGACTCATTTGATAGAATGGAAGATATATTACAGAAATAGACATGATTTTGATTGCTTTCATGACGAAAAGTACCTTGAAATTGAGCTCAAAGCAGCGGAAATGTTCGATTTTTGCCGATGTTCAATGAACTGTGTAAGTCAAGTTGGTTAATTTTATTACGTGTATTCTAACCTAACCACTCTGTAATTCGGCACACTCAGTAATCCGGCACACTACAGGTCCCAATGATGCCGGATTTGTGATGGAGGACCTGTATATGTATTATGCTATTAAATATTAACAATGTACAAGACGGTACTTAAAAGCCATAAAGATGTGATATGTATTTTCAGCACAATTCAACTGTACACAAGAGAAGTGTAGGAACTTATATCCTATATTATATTCATTTGATTACTATAATTTACTTTGATCTTATACACCTAGACCATTTTATTGTTATTAATAAACTTATTAAATTTTAATTTCTTTAGTTAGTAGCCTACCAGTTGTAACCCTGAAGCACTATTGAATCTTACTGAATTCTAATGGATAATTGGACCAGGATACTGAATACTTGTTACAAAAACCCAGTAACAGGCTGGATGATAGAAGGGCAGTCCTTTCTAGTATTCACTGGAGATCTCTATGATTATTAGAAATCGCGTTTTTTGTAACACCACAATCAGAGAACCTTCACGGCACGCATAATGGAGATAAAACACCTCAATTACTGGGAGCGCTTGAGGTTCCTAAACCTGTATTCCCTGGAATGCAGGCGGGAGAGATACATGATTATATACACCTGGAAAATCCTAGAGGGCCTAGTACCGAACTTGCACACGAAAATCACTCACTACGAAAGCAAAAGACTTGGCAGACGATGCAACATCCCCCAATGAAAAGCAGGGCTGTCACTAGCACGTTAAGAGACCATACAATAAGTGTCAGGGGCCCGAAACTGTTCAACTGCCTCCCAGCATACATAAGGGGGATTACCAACAGACCCCTGGCAGTCTTCAAGCTGGCACTGGACAAGCACCTAAAGTCGGTTCCTGACCAGCCAGGCTGTGGCTCGTACGTTGGTTTGCGTGCAGCCAGCAGCAACAGCCTGGTTGATCAGGCTCTGATCCACCAGGAGGCCTGGTCACAGACCGGGCCGTGGGGGCGTTGACCCCCGGAACTCTCTCCAGGTAAACTCCAGGTAAACAATCGCTACCAACCTCTACCATCACAACTGCTATCACCCTCTACCACCATCACTACCACCCTCTACCTCCATCACTACCACCCTCTACCACCATCACAATTGCTACCACTCTCTACCACCATCACAATCGCTACCACCCTCTACAATCACTACCACCATCACAATCACTACCACCCTCTACCACCATCACTACTACCCTCTTCCACCATCACAACTGTTACCATCCTCTGCTACCATCACTACCACCCTCTACCACCATCACAATTGCTACCACCCTCTACCACCATCATAATTGCTACCACCCTCTACCACCATCACTACAACCCTCTACCACCATCACAATTGCTACCACCCTCTACCACTATCACTACCACCCTCTACCACCATCACTACCACCCTCTACCACCATCACAATTGCTACCACCCTCTACCACCATCACTACCACCATTACAATCACTTCCAACCCTTACCACCATCATTACCACCCTCTACCACCATCATAATTGCTACCACCCTCTACCACCATCACAATTGCTACCACCCTCTACCACCATCACTACCACCCTCTACCACCATCACAATCGCTACCACCCTCTTCCACCATCACTACCACCCTCTTTCACCATCACTACCACCCTTTATCCCCATCAGAATCACCCTCTACCACCATCACAATCACTATCACTCTCTACTACCATCACTACCACCCTCTACCACCATCGCAATTGCTACCACCCTCTACCACCATCACTACCACCATCTACTACCATCATAATTGCTACCACTCTCTACCATCATCACTACTACCCTCTACCCCCATCAGTATCACCCTCTACCAGCATCACAATTGCTACCACCCTCTACCAGCATCACAATTGCTACCACCCTCTACCAGCATCACAATTGCTACCACCCTCTACCAGCATCACAATTGCTACCACCCTGTACTAGCATCACAATTGCTACCACCCTCTACCACCATCACTACCATGCTCTACCACCACCACAATCACTACCACTGTCTACCACCACCACTTTTGTATTTTTCTACAAACTTTTCCTTAAATTATGTTTCTCACATTCTTTACCACAGGATTGACACTAGAAGCTTTCTTGGGGCCCATGGTGGCTTATTTAGCAGTTACAAGCACCAGAAACATTGGAATAATACAAAATATATTGCATGTACACACAGAATCATCCTCAGTGGCTTTGTAAGCAGTGGCACACTGGCTGGTACACGGAGTGGCCAGGCCCACTCAGGCCGTCGTGCCGATACGTTTGGGACGAAAGCTCCTAACCAAGTTTTTAGGTGTTATCCGTGGCTATTTTTTCACTCCAAAGTGAGGCGTTATCTGATTTTGGCGCTATCCGATCCAGGCGTTAACAGAGGGTCCGCTGTACCGACTTTTCCTATTATTCCTTTATCACACATTTTGTGCACTTTCACACAATGGTCACACTTGTCAATGGCTTTTGCCAAGTCTGCATTCTGTTTGTCTTCTAGAGCATCCAGGACCTTGTAATAGTGGTCCAGTAGTTGGGACAGATAGGAGCAACCTGCTCTAAACCCATGCTGCCTTGGTTGTGCAACTGATGGGTATCTTGATAGGTGGTGATCTTGCTTCTTAGAACCCTTTAAAGATTTTTATGACATGGGACATTAGCACTATCGGTCTGTAGTTCTTTGCTATTGCTTTGCTGCCCCCTTTGTGGAGTGGGGCTATGCCTGTTGTTTTAAGTAACTGTGGGACGACCTCAGTGTCCATGCTCCCTCTCCACAGGATTAATTGGATTAATTGGATTTACATTATTTGTTATGGGGAATATGATTTCGTTTTTTTTGTGATATTCAGGTTTCATCAAAATCTCCGGAACAGATTAATCACAAAAACAGAGGGTCCACTGTATCTATAAGCACAGTATAGCACTTTGCTGGATTTTTTGGGTTATCCAAGGAAATTTACACTATGTATAATTGTATTCATATGTACCTGTGAGACAGAAATTGAGACAGAGACAGAGATGGAGACAGATAGACAGAGACATAGATACAGACAGACTGACAGATATAGAGACAGCCAAAGGCAATCAGCCAGCCAGCCAGTCGGCCAGGCTGCTGGCCAGCCAGCCACCGGCCAGCAATGTTTACACAGGCCCACACTCCCTTCCCCACTACCCACAGTCTTTCCCACCAACTTTGCTGTCATCCCCACTACCTACATGCAAATAAGTAATGTTGTCTGACTTTTTTCGGTTATCCTAGGGATTCTACACATATGCTGCTAGATTTACACAAACCCACACTGCCTTCCCCACTACCCACACTGCCTTCTCCACCAACTATGCTGTCTTCCCCACCACCCACATGCAAATAAATCACTTTGACTTTTTTGGTGGGAGGTTGATAATGGCCTGGGTTTTCATCACTATTTCTGGTATCCTGGGCATTACTTTCTGTCACAAACTCCTCAAAACCATGAGATTCATCTTCACTGACACTTCAATCTATGGCAGAACTGTCACTTGGGAAAACAAGAGTCACAATTCGCCGGAGAGTCAGGTATTCCTTACTGCTTGGCTTGGTGACCAATGCGCACTTAATTATCACTCCCACAATGCAATGTAAGTGCCCCAATTTTTTTCATAGTGCGCACACTGACTACACAGATCAGCTTTCTCCCGCTCGATTTGAAGGCGCTAGAATTTATGCATATAAGTACGTGGCCAACCCTGGCTGTTAAGACAAACATGTACGTTACTGACCCTGAAATAGTTAACTAAAATATATATATTAACATAATATACAGTAGGGCCCCACTTATACGGCGGGTTAGGTTCCAGGCTGTCGCCGGAAAGCAGACATCGGCGGAAGGCAGAACTCCATTTTTTTCTATTTATAAATGCATATAAATGCCAGACAACAAGTTTACACTAAATTATATTAAGTTAGTAATAGAACCAGGCATTAAAAACACACAAAGTAAAATACAGTCAGAGTAAATTCATTACTTATCTTAAAGTATTTGTAATCTTAATGTAGGGAGAGAGGTGAGTAGTACTTATTTGTAGGAAGTCAGGTGTAGGTAGCCCAGGTGTAGGTAGCACTGGCTCCCCGTCTCATACTTAATATATGATATTTAAAACATCCAAGAGAGGTAAAATGCACATTCATTATTTACCTTAAAATATGTGTAGTCTTAATATAGGAAGAGAGGTGAGTAGTATTTATTTGTATAAAGTCAGTGTAGGTAGCCGGTAGGTGTAGCCTGGGCTACACCTACCGGCTACCTACACTGTGGCCCAGAGCCATATTATTAACATCGACATGCCTTGTTCACTGAATTTAATCATTTCTGACAACTACCTTTAGATGCCATCATAAACGAAGGTAGAAGTAATGAATAATTCATGCCGAAAATTGTAAACAAAAGCGGAGTGGGGGAGTGGCTGGGCCAAACGCAGATTCATACACGTTTTCTCTGATGGCTGAGCATGTAAAACGTAATGTTGTCCCTCCACCCGGCTACCACACAGGTCCACAAGTATTATTATCAGAGCATATAAAATATGCAATAAATGCCAGACAACAAGTTTACACTAACTTATTTATATTAAGTTAGCAATAGAAATAGGCATTAAAAACACAATAAATTTCAAATTCAAATTCAAATTCAAAGTTTATTCTCTATAAGGATTACAATGCTGAGTTTACAGAAATTTGGTTATTGTGTGGTTTACATGTAGTAAAATTGTGATTACAGAGTGTACCACTAGAACGCGTAGCATGGCTAGGCATTTCGGGCATACTTAGTTTTATTCTTAATTGTAAAATATTACAAATTATGAGGTAAGTTGGTATTATGGCTAAGTGACTAAATACTAGTTTGTAAGTTTAGCAATGTGAATGCTTTTGTTTTGGCACAGTACATAGTTTCAGTATTGGAGTATCACAGGATTCATTATTTTAAGATTGAGATTAATATTTCTGTTTATGGTCAAATGAGTGAGTGAAAGTGTGAACCACCAGGTGGTATTCGTGTAGTTAGTTGATGGGGTGTATCAGGGAGATAAGATGTTTTCTAATGGTAGTTTTGAAGGTGATGAATGTGTCTGCAGTTCTAGAGTTCTCAGGTAGGGTATTCCAGATTTTAGGGCCTTTGACATACATTGAATTTTTGTAAAGGTTTAGACGGACACGGGGAATGTCGTAGAGATGTTTGTGTCTGGTGTTATGCCTGTGAGTTCTGTCACAACTATCAAGAAAGCGTTTTAGGTCAAGGTTGATATTAGAGTTTAAGGCCCTGTAGATGTAGATTGCACAGTAGTAAGTGTGGATGTACTGAACTGGGAGTAAGTTTAGGTCTATGAAGAGTGGGGGGGTGTGTTGCCAGGGATGGGATTTAGTGATTATTCTTACTGCAGCTTTTTGTTGGGTTATTATTGGCTTTAGGTGTGTTGCTGCAGTTGATCCCCAAGCACAAATAGCATAGGTGAGGTATGGATAAATAAGTGAGTGGTATAGTGTGAGAAGGGCATTTTGCGGCACGAAGTATCGTATCTTGGAGAGGATCCCAACCGTTTTGGATACTTTTTTGGTTATATGCTGGATATGGGTGCTGAAATTCAGGTTGTCAAGGTATAAGCCTAGGAATTTTCCCCCATTATTTCTGGTAATTAGAATGTTGTCAATCTTAATGTTAATTTGTGCATCTCCTGCTCTGCTACCAAACATAATATAGTAGGTTTTGTCAGTGTTAAGCGTAAGTTTATTGGCTGTCATCCAAGTCGATATTTCAATCAGCTCCTCATTCACAATGGTGTTGAGGGTGGCAAGATTAGGGTGAGAGATGACATAAGTCGTGTCATCAGCAAAGAGAATGGGTTTCAGGTGTTGGGATACGTTTGGAAGGTCATTGATGTATATGAGGAAGAGCAGGGGACCAAGGACACTTCCCTGCGGAACTCCAGTATCAAGTGGCCGTGTTGCTGATGCTGTGTCTTTAATGGTGACGTACTGATACCTATTAGTAATGTAAGATTTGAAATAAGCAAGCACATGGCCTCTTATACCGAAATGATCAAGTTTGTGGAGTAGGATGTCGTGGTCTACTGTGTCAAAAGCTTTTCTTAGGTCAATAAAAATTCCTAGTGGATATTCCTTATTTTCCAACGCTGTGTAAAGCAGATCTAGCATTTTTATGATTGCATCATTAGTGCTTTTATTTTTCCTGAATCCAAATTGGCAGGGGTTGAGTATGTTTTGAGTATGTTTTGAGTATGTTAAGATACACACAGAGTACACTTATTACTTACCTTAAAATATTAATATTAATGTGTGAGAGGTGAGTGGCAGGGTGTTTATTGAATAAAATCAGAATGGCACACCATCATCCTCTAGCTTGGCACTTAAAGCAAGAGGCTTACGACTTCTCTTTTTATTACAGCTAACCTTAGACGCCATCGTCAATGAGAGCCAACTAGTTAACGAAAGAGTAAACAAGAGAGAGAACGAGATACAGAGTTGAGACAATGTAAGAACACTAACTGAACAGGTAGTGGACGATCACTTGGTCAGGCGAAATAAATGCGTATTAATATGTCTACTTTTAGTTCATTCACGTCTATTTGTAAGAGTTTGTAAAACATTTACCTCAATATTTTTTTTTATTTTAATAATAATTACCTCACAATACAAATACTCTTACATTGTGTACAAGTTGTACAAGTTAGTTCAGAATAAACAAACAGCAACACACCATTTTTAGAGTGAAGACATAATAATAATAATAATAATAATAATAATAATAATAATAATAATAATAATAATAATAATATTATTATTATTATTATTATTATTATTATTATTATTATTATTATTATTAATATTAACCCTTTGACTGTCAAAGGGCCAAATCCTGAAGTTGCTTCTGGTGTCGCAAAATATTCGAAAAAAAAAAAAATTATTTTTTCTTATGAAATGATAGAGAATCTTTTCCCGATTGTAAAGACACCAAAAAAACGAAATTTGATGGAAAACTGACGGAATTACGCTCTCGCGAAGTTAGCGACTTCGGCGATATTTAAAAATCGGCAATTTCGCCCACTTTGAGCCCTATTTTCGGCTAATTCCGTTATTCCAGTCAACCAAACTCATAACTATTTCTTCAGAACTCTATTTTTTTCTATCGATTGAGTACAAGAAACTGCCCATTTACCGATTTCAACTACCCAATAACATGGTCAGAAATTTGCAATTTGGCCAATTTCACGAAAATTAAAAAATACGACAATTTCAAAATAAGGTCCAGAATGAACAATGCAGACATTCCTGGCTCTAAAATAACATTTTCTTTGTTCATCAGTCATGTCTCCAGGTCCCTGTGATATTACTCTTGCTTTTTATTTTGAAATTTTATTCAAACAAAAAATAGAAGATTTACTGTTATGCAGACTACTGCAATACTGTAATAATTGTAAAAATTACATCAACCCATTCATGACTGCGTATTAGAATGGCTATTTGGACATTTATTGGACAATGACATCATTTGTTCACTTTTGAACATCGGCAAAAATCAAACATTTCCTGTACTTTGTGCTCCATTTCCAGGTTCTTTTTATAGTAAAATTAATCAAAATCACCTCCATTTCTATAATATAGTTTCCATTCTATCAAATGAGACCAAGAAAACGAGAATACAACCAAAAATACTATACGAAAATAGACCACAAAGTCGGCATTTTAATTAAAAAAAACGGTCGGAGTTTTTTTTTTCTCATTATGCACTGCGTGCTCCAGGATTTTTTTTATGTGGTGCACACTGACCACACAGACCCATTCTCTCACATCTGGGCCTACTAGCTTTCTCCTGCCTGATTTGAAGCCGCTAGAATTTATGAGTATATATACGTCAAACACGGTACCTCGCAAACGTATATATACGGCCGCGACAGTCAAAGGGTTAATATTATTATTATTATTATTATAATTATTAATATTAATAATAATAATTATTATTATTATTATTATTATTATTATTATTATACAGCGCTGTATAGCCCTTGTGGCTTAGCGCTTCTTTTTTATTATAATAATAATAATATTATTATTATTTTTTTTTTTTTTATTATCACACTGGCCGATTCCCACCAAGGCAGGGTGGCCCGAAAAAGAAAAACTTTCACCATCATTCACTCCATCACTGTCTTGCCAGAAGGGTGCTTTACACTACAGTTTTTAAACTGCAACATTAACGCCCCTCCTTCAGAGTGCAGGCACTGTACTTCCCATCTCCAGGACTCAAGTCCGGCCTGCCGGTTTCCCTGAACCCCTTCATAAATGCTACTTTGCTCACACTTCAACAGCACGTCAAGTATTAAAAACCATTTGTCTCCATTCACTCCTATCAAACACGCTCACGCATGCCTGCTGGAAGTCCAAGCCCCTCGCACACAAAACCTCCTTTACCCCCTCCCTCCAACCTTTCCTAGGCCGACCCCTACCCCGCCTTCCTTCCACTACAGACTGATACACTCTTGAAGTTATTCTGTTTCGCTCCATTCTCTCCACATGTCCGAACCACCTCAACAACCCTTCCTCAGCCCTCTGGACAACAGTTTTGGTAATCCCGCACCTCCTCCTAACTTCCAAACTACGAATTCTCTGCATTATATTCACACCACACATTGCTCTCAGACATGACATCTCCACTGCCTCCAGCCTTCTCCTCGCTGCAACATTCATCACCCATGCTTCACACCCATATAAGAGCGTTGGTAAAACTATACTCTCATACATTCCCCTCTTTGCCTCCAAGGACAAAGTTCTTTGTCTCCACAGACTCCTAAGTGCACCACTCACCCTTTTCCCCTCATCAATTCTATGATTCACCTCATCTTTCATAGACCCATCCGCTGACACGTCCACTCCCAAATATCTGAATACATTCACCTCCTCCATACTCTCTCCCTCCAATCTGATATCCAATCTTTCATCACCTAATCTTTTTGTTATCCTCATAACCTTACTCTTTCCTGTATTCACTTTCAATTTTCTTCTTTTGCACACCCTACCAAATTCATCCACCAATCTCTGCAACTTCTCTTCAGAATCTCCCAAGAGCACAGTGTCATCAGCAAAGAGCAACTGTGACAACTCCCACTTTATGTGTGATTCTTTATCTTTTAACTCCACGCCTCTTGCCAAGACCCTCGCATTTACTTCTCTTACAACCCCATCTATAAATATATTAAACAACCACGGTGACATCACACATCCTTGTCTAAGGCCTACTTTTACTGGGAAATAATTTCCCTCTTTCCTACATACTCTAACTTGAGCCTCACTATCCTCGTAAAAACTCTTCACTGCTTTCAGTAACCTACCTCCTACACCATACACCTGCAACATCTGCCACATTGCCCCCCTATCCACCCTGTCATATGCCTTTTCCAAATCCATAAATGCCACAAAGACCTCTTTAGCCTTATCTAAATACTGTTCACTTATATGTTTCACTGTAAACACCTGGTCCACACACCCCCTACCTTTCCTAAAGCCTCCTTGTTCATCTGCTATCCTATTCTCCGTCTTACTCTTAATTCTTTCAATAATAACTCTACCATACACTTTGCCAGGTATACTCAACAGACTTATTTTTTATTTTTTATTATCACACCGGCCGATTCCCACCAAGGCAGGGTGGCCCGAAAAAGAAAAACTTTCACCATCATTCACTCCATCACTGTCTTGCCAGAAGGGTGCTTTACACTACAGTTTTTAAACTGCAACATTAACACCCCTCCTTCAGAGTGCAGGCACTGTACTTCCCATCTCCAGGACTCAAGTCCGGCCTGCCGGTTTCCCTGAATCCCTTCATAAATGTTACTTTGCTCACACTCCAACAGCACGTCAAGTATTAAAAACCATTTGTCTCCATTCACTCCTATCAAACACGCTCACGCATGCCTGCTGGAAGTCCAAGCCCCTCGCACACAAAACCTCCTTTACCCCCTCCCTCCAACCCTTCCTAGGCCGACCCCTACCCCGCCTTCCTTCCACTACAGACTGATACACTCTTGAAGTCATTCTGTTTCGCTCCATTCTCTCTACATGTCCGAACCACCTCAACAACCCTTCCTCAGCCCTCTGGACAACAGTTTTGGTAATCCCGCACCTCCTCCTAACTTCCAAACTACGAATTCTCTGCATTATATTCACACCACACATTGCCCTCAGACATGACATCTCCACTGCCTCCAGCCTTCTCCTCGCTGCAACATTCATCACCCACGCTTCACACCCATATAAGAGCGTTGGTAAAACTATACTCTCATACATTCCCCTCTTTGCCTCCAAGGACAAAGTTCTTTGTCTCCACAGACTCCTAAGTGCACCACTCACTCTTTTTCACTCATCAATTCTATGATTCACCTCATCTTTCATAGACCCATCCGCTGACACGTCCACTTATCCCCCTATAATTTTTGCACTCTCTTTTATCCCCTTTGCCTTTATACAAAGGAACTATGCATGCTCTCTGCCAATCCCATACATTTATTAAATAATTGCACCAACCACTCCAAAACTATATCCCCACCTGCTTTTAACATTTCTATCTTTATCCCATCAATCCCGGCTGCCTTACCCCCTTTCATTTTACCTACTGCCTCACGAACTTCCCCCACACTCACAACTGGCTCTTCCTCACTCCTACAAGATGTTGTTCCTCCTTGCCCTATACACGAAATCACAGCTTCCCTATCTTCATCAACATTTAACAATTCCTCAAAATATTCCCTCCATCTTCCCAATACCTCTAACTCTCCATTTAATAACTCTCCTCTCCTATTTTTAACTGACAAATCCATTTGTTCTCTAGGCTTTTTTAACTTGTTAATCTCACTCCAAAACTTTTTCTTATTTTCAACAAAATTTGTTGATAACATCTCACCCACTCTTTCATTTGCTCTCTTTTTACATTGCTTCACCACTCTCTTAACCTCTCTCTTTTTCTCCATATACTCTTCCCTCCTTACATCACTTCTACTTTGTAAAAACTTCTCATATGCTAACTTTTTCTCCCTTACTACTCTCTTCACATCATCATTCCACCAATCGCTCCTCTTCCCTCCCGCACCCACTTTCCTGTAACCACAAACTTCTGCTGAACACTCTAACACTACATTTTTAAACCTACCCCATACCTCTTTGACCCCATTGCCTATGCTCTCATTAGCCCATCTATCCTCCAATAGCTGTTTATATCTTACCCTAACTGCCTCCTCTTTTAGTTTATAAACCTTCACCTCTCTCTTCCCTGATGCTTCTATTCTCCTTGTATCCCATCTACCTTTTACTCTCAGTGTAGCTACAACTAGAAAGTGATCTGATATATCTGTGGCCCCTCTATAAACATGTACATCCTGAAGTCTACTCAACAGTCTTTTATCTACCAATACATAATCCAACAAACTACAGTAGTTTGTTGGATTATTATTATTATTATTATTTATTATAAAAAGCACTAAACCCACAAGGGTCGTGAATTGCTATACATAGAGCAAAGGCATATGAAAATAATATCTTTCTACAGTTACCCCCCAGTGTTTGACTAGAGAAAACGTAATTCTTCAGACACTACCTACACAGCTGCTTTGTAAACAAATCTCATATTTACATCAATTTTTATTCTGAGTGTATGTATCATGTTTATATGCTATGTAATGGGTTTCATATATAATTTTGAGGAAAATATCATAGATGGATTAATGAAAGTGCTTATATTGATGTAAAATAAGACATTTAGTGTGCCCAAGAGTGATTATTATTACGTAGTATTGGCGTCATGAGTAGAGAGAGACTTAGCGATTTTGATGTGTACCTGCACACCAGCACAGTGTGTAAGTATATTTAGGTACAGGTACACATAAGTATAATTATCAGTGTTGTATATATAAAATATGAATTAACTTTAAACACTTGAAATTTTGGGAAGTTTCTAGACATAATAGATGTACCCACTGAGAATATAAACAAACCGGGTGGGGCGCGATGACCACATCAGAAAGACAGGAGGAGCCGTATAGCGAGTTTTGGTCATAATTTGAAAAGTCCATATTAGCAGAACTCTGTAAGGTGAAATGCCATACAGTGGGGCCTTACTGTACCTCTAAATCTTGTGCACACTTCAACATTAGGTACAAAGTACAGAACTTTAAATTATTTTTTTATTTTTAACATTATTTTGATTTAATAGACACTTACAGTCCCCTCTATTAGTCCATTATATTGAGGTCTTACTGCAGATGTCTACTTAAAATTCCAGTATAGACAGCTGCAGTGCTTATTTGTTTAATCATTGCCATATGCATTATTCTTGTTCTCCATGATACTGTCCTTTAGCAAACAACTGAACAGAATAAAAATTACCCAAAACAAGATGGTGATTGATCCTGCTTGATGGTCCTATATAACATGTAGGTGAGGATCAATTACAACTGGAAATGATTAATGTGCCAGATATAGTAAAGCAGCTCAAACTAACTCATGAAGAGATACAAAATTGCTAACACGTACGTACTGCCTGAATACTTTGTTACAAATTTTGTCAAACTTAAGACAAGTTACAACGGTACTAGCGTATGTGAATACAACTGCTGATGGTAAGGCATCAACCACCTTTTATTACACAGTGATGAAAGAAGTGGCATGAATTGCCTGCTCACATAGAAGTCAGTTTTAGCATATAAATCAAGATAATAGTTTATGGCTGTTACAAGACTGATCTTGGCCATTAATTATGCTTTGAATTATAAAATGTTAAGCAAGTACTGCTGAAGAGATAGTACTGTCAACTACTCAGATATTATTTTGCATTTATCAATACTTGAAACCTATGAACATCATAAAATAATCATACAAACATTTCTTGAATAATTATTCCATGATTGAACTTTGTACAGAAAGGTGTTTAGTAATAGATAAAACATATTTAATAACAAAATTATAAGTATACAAGATATAATATAGGGTGAAATGACAGTAGTTTGTTGGACTATGCATTGGTGGATAACAGACTGATGAGTAAATTTCAAACTGTGCATGTTTATAGAGGGACCAAAGATACATCAGATTATTTTTTAGTTGTAGCTACAGTGAGAGTAAATGGTAGATGGGATACAAGGATAATGGAATCAACAAGTAAGAGAGAGATGAAGGTTTATAAACTAAGCAAGGCAGTTAAGGTAAGATATCAACAACTATTGGAAGAATGATAGACTAGTGAGAACACAGGCAAAGAGACCGAAGAGGTGTTAGAGTATTCAGCAAAAGTTTGTGGCTACACAAAAGTGGGTGTGGGAGGGATGAAGAATAATTGGTGGAATGGTGAGGCACACAGAGTAGTAAGAGAAAAAAGCATATGAGAGGTTTTTATAAAGTAGAAGTACAGTGGATCCCTGTTTTTTGTAATTAATCCATTTCAGAGAGAGTGACTAAACCTGAATCTGATGAATTCCAAATTAATTTTCCCAATAAGAAATAATGGAAATCCAATTAATCCGTTTCAGACACCCAAAAATATTAAAAAAATGTTTTCTACATGAAAAATACATTTACTTAAACAGAAAATAATGATACATGAAGAATAAAACAATAATAACATTTACCTTTATTGAAGACATGGTGAAGTATGGAAGACGGGAGACATTTGAATTCAACGCTAATATGTACAGTTACACTGGGGTGTCTGGTTGAGGTTAACACCGTCTTGTAGAAATTGTAGCCGTTGCTGATGTGGGGGAGTCACAGGTGTTGGTGACAACCTAACGACTAGTTCTTCACAGAGTCTATAGCATTGAATAGTCAGTCCAGATGACAGGAACTCAGGTTCTTTACCACTGCAAAGATGAGGGGTAGTGTCCTGTACAATTAATCAGGTAGGTAGATTATGAATGACGTCTCATGGGCTGTTTCAGTCCGTCTCCTTCAACACTTCTCGTTGGTTGGCAGGTGACCCGAACTGTCATTCCAAGCTGGAAAGAGAGACAGGTTACCCACTGCTTAAGAAATCACTCTCTATGATAAGTGTAAGATACTTAAAAAAGGTGGTGATTATCAAAAAGTCTTATGTGGAGCTTAAAAACTGAAAGGACTAAGTTTATTATTGGTCAAAAGTGAAGCTTTCAACCAATATCCACTAGAATAGGAGCAGAGGCTTTTACTTACAGTTGTGCTGGGAGTTGTGAGTCGAGTGATTACTGTTTGGCCGGAGCCCCACACATCACCTTTCAGGGTGGGGAGAAACGGGGGGGAGGGGATAGCGGAAGCGAGACTGGCCCTACCTTAGCAAGCAGCCGGCAATCAAACTATCGTTACCATATACTCGCTCGCTACTGCTATCTGTTGAACTTTTCCCTCACACTCAGTGTGACTGGCTATAGCTGTTTTCTGAGTATTTTCTGTGTCAGCACTTTCCGAGGTAATCTTCTCTTCAAGGTTTTGGATCTTGTTCTCGTGGTTGGTTATCTTGGATTCTCGTCAGGCAAGTGTAGCTTTTATATCTTTGATTTCACTTTCTAGAGGGACAATGTAGTCCCTGATATTGTCAGGAATAATCATACCTGAGTTATCATGGGTGAATCCTTTGAAGGGAGTGGAGTTGGAGGGGGAGTCAGCCATGTCTGTTATTGTTGTTCCCTGGGTTGTGGTGGTGAGGGGGGTTGATGATACACCGGCATCCTGCTGAGTAGACAAGTTGAGTTCTAGGGTCCTTGGTGTTATTCTTTTCTTACTGATATTGTTTCTTCTGTGATATCCTTTCACAGTATCACTAAAGTAGATACTGTGTAGCTATGGCAGAGAAGGCTTGATTTCCCTGAGTTTGGGTTAAGTGATTGTCACCAATTTCCATTTTCGTCAACTATTTTCGTCAATATTTTGGCTCCATTTTTGTTGATTTCTTCCATTTTTATAGATAGTATGGAACCTGTCTAGTGCTCAACATGCAGACAAAACTGCCTCCCACACACATTCTCAGGCAGTGTTGTGTTGTTTCTCAGTGAGTGAACATGTCCTCCCAGGTCATACAAAACATTTCATAATAATCCATTGTTTTTGGCACTTGTTTATTGAGTGTGGCTGCTAAATAAGCCACCATGGGCCCAAAGAAGGCTTCTAGTGCCAGCCATTTGGTAAAGAATGTGGAAAACACAATATAATTCAAGAAAAAGTTTGTAGAAAAATACAAAAGTGGTGGTGGTAGAGGGTGGTAGCAGTTGTGATGGTTGTAGAGGGTGGTAGCAGTTGTGATGGTTGTAGAGGGTGGTAGCAGTTGTGATGGTTGTAGAGGGTGGTAGCAGTTGTGATGGTTGTAGAGGGTGCCTTCTTCAGTGAATCAGCGATTCTACTAACTCCTCCAGTGTTGTTGGAGTTATATAGGGCTACAGAAAACACCACTGGCTCAGCTGCAGCCTTCACCAACATTATGTACGGCTTACACTCACAGTGGCCCTTATACACCCAACAACAACAACAGAACATGTGTCGTGACATACATGACTTATTTTATTCATTCTAGAGTATATGTCATGTTTCTATGTTATTAACCCGTAAACGGTCCAAACGTATATATACGTTTTTTCAACATTTGAAAGTATGTAAAAAAGTAGATCTTCTTTTTGTTTTTTTACATTTGAAAATGTGTAAAAAAACTTTGATCTGCATTTTTTTTTTTTTGTTATATGTACGTATTTGAAAATATGTAAAAAAAATGTAGATCTACTTTTGTAGCACTACACATGTGAATATAGATCTGCTTGGACCGTTTACGGGTTAATATTGTTTAATATATCATATTAGTTGAATTGTGATAGATAAATAAGCTGTGGCTAGGGAAGTGACCACTGATAAAGACTTGGCACTTAAAGTCCTTATGGAGGGGGATTCCCCTTCCAAACAATAATGTCTCTTCCCTCTCCCCTCCTCTCTGCCTTCCATCCATCAACAACAGCCATCAATACAGGTAAGTGTCATGTTGAATATTCATTTTTTGTGCGTGTAAATCTATCATTAAGGTAAAAAAAAAATTTTGTTAACACTTCTAGGTGTCTCAAATGAATTAATTGGATTTACATTATTTCTTATGGGGAAAACGATTTCTGTTTTTGCCAATTTCTATTTTCGTCAATTGCTCTGGAACAGATTAAACATGAAAACCTACTTAAAACATACCTGTCTCCCAGGTACAACTAGTGTTGCTACAGTACCACCTGTCTCCCAGGTACAACTAGTGTTGCTCCAGTACCACCTGTCTTCCAGGTACAACTAGTGTTGCTACAGTACCATCTGTCTTCCAGGTACAACTAGTGTTGGTACAGTACCACCTGTCTCCCAGGTACAACTAGTGTTGCTACAGTACCACCTGTCTCCCAGGTACAACTAGTGTTGCTCCAGTACCACCTGTCTTCCAGGTACAACTAGTGTTGCTACAGTACCATCTGTCTTCCAGGTACAACTAGTGTTGCTACAGTACCACCTGTCTTCCAGGTACAACTAGTGTTGCTACAGTACCACCTGTCTCCCAGGTACAACTAGTGTTGCTACAGTACCACCTGTCTTCCAGGTACAACTAGTGTTGCTACAGTACCACCTGTCTTCCAGGTACAACTAGTGTTGCTACAGTACCACCTGTCCTCCAAGTACAACTAGTGTTGCTACAGTACCACCTGTCTCCCAGGTACAACTAGTGTTGCTCCAGTACCACCTGTCTCCCAGGTACAGCTAGTGTTGCTAAAGTCCCATCTATCTCCCAGGTACAACTAATGTTGCTACAGTACCACCTGTCTCCAAGGTACAAGTGTTGCTCCAGTACCACCTGTCTCCTAGGTACTAGTATTGCTCCAGTACCACCTGTCTCCCAGGTACAACTAGTGTTGGTACAGTAACACCTGTCTCCCAGGTACAACTAGTATTGCTCCAGTACCACCTGTCTCCCAGGTACAACTAGTGTTGGTACAGTACCACCTGTCTCCCAGGTACAACTAGTGTTGCTACAGTACCACCTGTCTCCCATTTACAACTAGTGAATCTCTACAGCCATGGTGCTCTGAACACCACCTCCAAGGCTGAGGGACTGATTACCTCATCTTTTGTATATAGTTCTTCTGTTTTCTAATTATGTCCTAGAATCTGTATTGATAAAGCCACTGGATGGCGAAACATCTACAATAAAGATAACCAGATGTTGCACAAGTGTCTTAACTTTCATCTTGTCGGTATTGTATACCTGTCTTGCACAGGTACAACTAGTGTTGGTACAGTACCACCTGTCTCCCAGGTACAACTAGTGTTGCTAAAGTACCACCTGTCTCCCAGGTACAACTAGTATCAATAATGTTTTAGATATTTACCTGGAGAGCCTACTAGACTGGTGAATACACTAAACCTCATCTACACTAACAATGATGATCTGACACGAAATGTCACCATATCAAAAACAATATACTCAGATCACAACATAATCGAGGCTCAGGTATGTATGTGTGGAGCCCCAGACCGACAAAATGAGATTAGTCACGAGGGAGCCTTCACCAAATTCAACTTCAATAACAAGAACATAAAGTGGGACCAAGTAAATCAAGTCCTAAACGATATAAACTGGGTAGATAGCCTAAGCAACACAGACCCCAACTTATGCCTAAAACAGATTAACTCTGTGGCACTCGATGTATGTTCAAGGCTTATTCCTTTAAGAAAAAGGAGGAGTAGATGTAAAATAGAAAGAGACAGGCGACGGAAAAGAATAACAGAGCAGCTAAAAGAGGCCAATAAAAGTTGATAGATGGATCTATAATTTCCTCACTAACAGAACACAAAGAGTAGTAGTCAACAGAGTAAAGTCTGAGGCGGAGACAGTGAAAAGCTCTGTTCCACAAGGCACAGTACTAGCTCCCATCTTGTTTCTCATCCTCATATCTGACATAGACAAGGATGTCAGCCACAGCACCGTGTCTTCCTTTGCAGATGACACCCGAATCTGCATGACAGTGTCTTCCATTGCAGACACTGCAAGGCTCCAGGCGGACATCAACCAAATCTTTCAGTGGGCTGCAGAAAACAATATGAAGTTCAACGATGAGAAATTTCAATTACTCCAATATGGTAAACACGAGGAAATTAAAACTTCATCAGAGTACAAAACAAATTCCTTCCACAAAATAGAGCAAAACACCAACGTCAAAGACCTGGGATTGATCATGTCGGAGGATCTCACCTTCAAGGACCATAACATTGTATCAATCGCATCTGCTAGAAAAATGACAGGATGGATAATGAGAACCTTCAAAACTAGGGAGGCCAAGCCCATGATGACACTCTTCAGGTCACTTGTTCTATCTAGGCTGGAATATTGCTGCACACTAACAGCACCTTTCAAGGCAGGTGAAATTGCCGACCTAGAAAATGTACAGAGAACCTTCACGGCGCGCATAACGGAGATAAAACACCTCAATTACTAGGAGCGCTTGAGGTTCCTGAACCTGTATTCCCTGGAATGCAGGAGGGAGAGTTACATGATTATATACACCTGGAAAATCCTAGAGGGACTAGTACCGAACTTGCACACGAAAGTCACTCACTATGAAACCAAAAGACTTGGCAGACGATGCACCATCCCCCCAATGAAAAGCAGGGGTGTCACTAGCACGTTAAGAGACCATACAATAAGTGTCAGGGGCCCGAGACTGTTCAACTGCCTCCCAGCACACATAAGGGGGATTACCAACAGACCCCTGGCAGTCTTCAAGCTGGCACTGGACAAGCACCTAAAGTCAGTTCCTGATCAGCCGGGCTGTGGCTCGTACATTGGTTTGCGTGCAGCCAGCAGCAACAGCCTAGTTGATCAGGCTCTGATCCCCCAGGAGGCCTGGTCACAGACCAGGCCGCGGGGGCATTGACCCTCTCTCCAGGTCCAGGTAAACTCCAGGAGAGGGTTTGGCGGGTCAACGCCCCTGCGGCTCGGTCTGAGACCAGGCTTCATGGTGGATCAGGGTCTGCTGAACCAGGCTGTTACTGCTGACCGCATGCAAACTGACGTACGAACCACAGACTGGTTGGTCAGGTACTGACTTTAGGTGCCTGTCCAGTGCCTTCTTGAAGACAGTCAGGGGTCTATTGGTAATCCCCCTAATGTATGCTGGGAGGCAGTTGAACAGTCTTGGGCCCCGGACACTTACTGTGTTGTCTCAGTGTACTCGTGACACTCCTGCCTGTCATCGGGGGAATGTAATATGGGTGATCACTTGCATCAATATTATCATTATTTCCTCTGATTTATCACATTGTGACAATAAATAATAATATAAGAAAGTGCTCACTTACCTCACAAATAAGTGTTGCAGTGGTAGTTACTCCAGAGCTTCATATAATGACCAAAATTGAGAAAACTTTTAATAATTTTGAGTATGTTGTTGTTGTTGTTGGTGTTATTCAGGGCCACCGCAGCTGACGCTTTATTGAGCCCTAACACCCGCCACTAACTCTAAATATATTGATCAAATCTGCCAGTTAATGAGAAAGATTACAAAGTTTCCTCTTGAAAGGGAAACTGAAACATTAAGTTGTAAAGTCACATGAGGTGGAGCCCAGGAGGACTAAATACTGGCAGTGCCAAGTGTCTTACTCCTTGAGCAAACACCTCTGTACTACATTTATTTAGTTATTTATTTATTTATTTTATATCTTTGCAAACAGTACATTGAGACTTTGTATTTACAATAGTGGGTTGCAATACAAAGAGAGCCTCTATTATGCCTAGGAATTATGGGCCAACTTAACATTACTGGCTTACAGTCTATTTAACACTAAGGAGTATATCATAGTTGTGCAGTAGGATAGTACATGTAATTATTTCATAGTTGTAGACTAGAATATTAATTATAAATTAATTAAAATTTGTATAATACAAAGATATACTATTTATATTCGACTACCTAGATGGAAATTTCCCAAATTCCTTCTATCTTGCACCAACTGAGCCCACGGAAGTCACCGCTATCATAAAGTCACTTAAAAATAACTCTGGGAATCTGTCTCATGTCCCACCATTATTGTACAAGCGAGCGGCCCATGTCCTTTCGCATGCTATTTCATTACTTTTTAACAAGTCACTAGAAACCAGCACCTTCCCGAAACTACTCAAGACAGCAAGGGTTACACCAATACATAAAGGTGGTGACCCTACAGACTTAAATAACTATAGGCCAATATCAAACTTACCATTGCTATCCAAAATCTTCGAGAAACTCGTACACAGGAGACTATATTCATTTATAACGGCTCAAAACATACTCAACCCCTGCCAATTTGGATTCAGGAAAAATAAAAGCACTAATGATGCAATTATAAAAATGCTAGACCTGCTTTACACAGCATTGGAAAATAAGGAATATCCACTAGGAATTTTTATTGACCTAAGAAAAGCGTTTGACACAGTAGACCTGTAGTGATACTGGTCCTGTGGGAAGCAGCAGCAGGATAATACTGCACCACCTCTTGGGGCCCTTAACAACAACAACAGTTTGGTGTGTGTCATGGGCGCCAACACACGGTGTGTGATTCTCTCCTACTATATCCATTTATCAGTGATGCAGATTACATGGTGAGTTTAAATATGTGGCCTGTAGTTATAACTTTTCTCTTGACAAATGCAAGACATCACCATCCCTGTAGAAGCCATTTTTAGATGTACTAGTCATTATATTTTGTTGTTGCAGAAGTACTATGAAGATTCTATGTTCAATAAAGCCTAGAGATAAGGCCTGTGTTTCTATCACAACAATTTATTGAACATAGAATCCTGGGCTACCTGGTGGTGATCCTGCGCTAGACTACATCACAACATGGAGCGTTTACTGAAACCTGAGAGGCTAGACTGTGACCCCAGCTTATCAACGGCTGCTCAGGAATGGAAGCACTGGTTTAAGACTTTCGAAAACTTCTTGGGAGCCCTTCCTAAAGAAGATCTAGATAAACTAAGTCTGCTCATCAATTTTGTGTCACCTAAGATATATGAGGCTATTTCTGAGTGTAATACCTACGAAGATGCTATCAAAACCCTCAAGTCTCAGTATATTAAACCTACAAATGAAATCTTTGCACGCTATCGCCTTGCAACTCGCCGCCAGCAGATTGATGAATCCTTAGAGGAATACTTTCAAGCACTGAAAATTTTAGGTAAGGACTGTCACTTCCAAGCAGTGACAGCTGCTCAGTATTGTGAAGAGTCCATCAGGGATGCTTTTATCAGTGGCCCGCAATCACCAATAATAAGGCAGCGTTTATTGGAGAATAAAACTCTCGACTTAGCCGCTGCCTTTGACCAGGCAAGAGCTCTAGATTCAGCCCAGAAGAATTCTGAAGTATACAGTACCACTCAGCCTTCTCGAGTGGTAAGTGCTGCAATTCCTGACCAAGACTCTTGCAATGAAGTTACTGTGGAACCTGCCTCAGTGACAGCAGCAGCAGGTACGGTGTGTTTCTTTTGTGGTTTTTCAAGACATCCACGTCCAAAGTGTCCTGCTCGTGAAGCAATGTGTCATAAATGCCACAAGAAAGGTCACTTTGCTAAAGTATGTCGTGCTAAGGCATCAACAAGAGCTAGTGCCTCCACACATTCCAGTGATCATGCGACTCTAGCAACAGTGACTTCTGCGGCTACTCCAAATTCACTGTCAAAGGCAGTTGTGAAAGTATTCATCAAAGGAACAGAAGTAGATGGTCTTATTGATAGTGGCAGCTCAGAGAGTTTCATCAACCTTGACTTAGTTAAACGGCTCTCCTTGACTCTACATCACTCATCAGGTACCGTTTCCATGGCATCAACATCTCTCTCTATTCAGACCTTAGGGTTTTGTAAGGTAAATCTCAGAGTTAATGGAAAGGATTATCAAGATGTACATTTAGCTATTCTGCCACAACTGTGCTCTGATGTTATCCTTGGTCAGGACTTTCAGAAGCTGCATGGTAGTGTCATGTTGTGATAGAAACACAGGCCTTATCTCTAGGCTTTATTGAACATAGAATCTTCATAGTACTTCTGCAACAACAAAATATAATGACTAGTACATCTAATAATGGCTTCTACAGGGATGGTGATGTCTCGCATATGTCAAGAGAAAAGTTATAACTACAGGCCACATATTTAAACTCACCATGTAATCTGCATGACTAATGTATATATATAAATAGAGGAGGAGAGAATCACACCGTGTGTTGGCGCCCATCACACACACCAAACTGTTGTTGTTGTTAAGGGCCCCAAGAGGTGGTGCAGTATTATCCTGCTGCTGCTCCCCACAGGACCAGTATCACTACAATCTCCCCCTTCTAAAATATCAGAGACAGTAATCTCCCAAACTGTTAGGTGGGCGACGTACACGTCCCGACCTTCGTAGCCCTTGAGCCTCTCCACCAGGTTCGATATTTTCCAGCGGGGTTTGATTAACTGCTGGAGCAGAATCCTCTATTTCCATAGGGGTAGTCTCAAGGGGCTTTCCAGGAGAAAACGAAGCATCTTTCACATCTATTGGTGTATCTTGAGATTCCACACTAATGGGGATTTCAACTGGGGCTAAATGTCTTGTAGATACTGTAGTCTCTTCACCATTTTGGTAGCGAATGTGGGCGTAATGTGGATTAGCTTGCAGGAGCTCTACCTCTTCCACTAAAGGATCTGTCTTGTTCATTCTACGGTGACTCTTCAGGAGAACGGGTCCAGGATGACATAACCAAGTGGGCACGGAGGCTCCCGTAGAGGAACGACGTGAATAGTTGAGGAGTCTTTCATGAGGGGTTGCATTAGTAGCTGTGCACAGCAATGATCTAATAGAGTGAAGAGCATCAGGTAGGACAGTTTGCCAGTGTTGAACAGGTAGATTGCGCGACTTCAATGTCATTGTAACTGCCTTCCATATAGTACCATTGAACCGCTCCACTTGACCATTGCCTTGAGGGTTGTAGCTTGTTGTTCTGCTGCAGGCAATACCTTTGCTAGCCAAAAACTCCTGGAGTTCGTTACTCATGAACGAGGATCCCCTGTCTGAATGGATATAAGCTGGCATACCAAAAATAGAGAACAACTGTGAAAGACAACTAATAACAGTTGAAGCAGCCATATTTGCACAGGGGAATACAAAGGGAAACCTTGAATATTCATCTACTATGTTAAGGAAATACCTATTCTGATTTGTGCTTGGTAGAGGTCCTTTGAAATCTATATTCAATCTTTCGAAAGGCTGGGTGGATTTTATGAGATGAGTCTTCTCTAGCTGATGAAAGTTTGGCTTGCACTCTGCACATACTCTGCATGCTCTGATCACTTGTCGCACATCTTCCACTGAGTAGGGCATGTTCTTTGATTTGACAAAATGGTACAGGCGTGTAACTCCTGGGTGACACAAAGCCTTGTGGAGCGCTGAAAGTGATTGCAAATCATGACATGCTGCTCCACAGTGGGACCTAGAGAATGCATCAGGTGAGATGTTCTCTTGGCCCGGTCGGTACAGAATATCAAAGTCATAACACGATAGTTCCATCCTCCAGCGTAATATCTTGTCATTCTTTATCCTACTTTTGTGCTTCTTGTCGAACATATACATCACGGACCGTTGGTCAGTCCTTATGGTGAAACGTCTACCAGTTAAATAATGCCTCCAGTGGCGAACTGCTTCTATGATGGCCTGGGCTTCCTTTTCTACAGCAGCGTAACATTTCTCTGATCCTTGAAAAGTTCTCGAAAAGAAGGCTACTGGTCGTCCTGCCTGAGATAAGACTGCAGCAATGGCAATGTCAGATGCATCCGTTTCCACTTCGAATGGTAGGGACTCATCAATGGCTTTAACTACTGAGTTTTCAATGTCCTGTTTGAGAGTATGGAAAGCGGCTTCTGCTTCCTTTGTCACAGGAAATGTGGTAGCACTCAATGGGCGGACTTTACTTGAATAGTTGTAGATCCATTGTGAGTAATAAGCAAAGAGACCAAGAGTTCTTCGGAGTGACTTTTTGTCTTGAGGCATTGGAAGTTCCCATAGAGGTCGTAGTCGTTCAGGGTCTGGGAATATTGAACCTCCTTCCACTACATAACCAAGGATGCTAAGCCTTTTAGTTGAAAAAGTGCACTTTTCCTCATTGTAACTGATATTTTTCTTCTTGGCGGCTTCCAAAAACTTATCAAGGTTTGCATCATGTTCCTCCTGGGTCTTGCCACAAATGGTAACATTATCTAAATACGCATAAGTTCCCATGAGTTGCTCTTCCTGAATGAGTGAATCCATAATTCGTTGGAAGCAGGCTACCCCATTGGTGACTCCAAAAGGGACTCTGGTAAACTGATACAGGCCATCACTAGCCTGAAACGCTGTGTATGGTTTATCTTCATTCCTTATAGGGACTTGATGATAGGCACTCTGTAGATCAATTGTGCTAAACACATAGTACTGAGCAATTTTGTTCACTGTATCATCAATTCGAGGTAGAGGGTACCCATCAAGAAGTGTAAATTTGTTGATTGTCTCAGAGTAATCGATAGCCAGTCTCCGTTTCCTATAACCATCTTTAACAACAACCTGTGCACGCCAAGGGGAATCACTCGGTTCTATAATACCCTCCTTCAGCAGCCTCTGAGTTTCTTTCTCAATGAACATCCGATCCTCATAAGAATAGCGGGGTGACTTAGCTGATATAGGATGGCAATCCGCGGTAAGATTTGCAAACAGCTTTGGTGGGTCTACCCTTAAAGTGCTAAGTCCACAGACAACAAGAGGAGGCAGTTCACCTCCATATGTTAAGGTGACACTACCATGCAGCTTCTGAAAGTCCTGACCAAGGATAACATCA